>NC_090444.1:882333433-882576539 GCF_031143425.1 Pleurodeles waltl | reverse complement strand
GGGTGCCTTTCAGGGCATTTCTCAAATAGACGTCTTTTTTACACACTGTCTTATATTTGGAAGGAAAAAATGTAGAGAAAGACAAGGGGCAATAACACTTGTTTTGCTATTCTATGTTCCCCCAAGTCTCCTGATAAAAATGGTACCTCACTTGTGTGAGTAGGCTGTACCCGCGACAGGAAATGCCCCAAAACACAATGTGGACACAACACATTTTTCCACAGAAAACAGGTGTTTCTTGCAAAGTGCCTACCTGTGGATTTTGGCCTCTAGCTCAGCCGGGCACCTAGGGAAACCTACCAAACTGTGCATTTTTGAAAACTAGAGACCTAGGGGAATCCAAGACTGGGTGCCTTGTGGGGCTCTCACCTGGTTCTGTTACCCAGAACCTTTTGCAAACCTGAAAATTTGGCTTTAAAAAAAAACACTTTTTCCTCACATTTCGGTGACCGTACGTTTCTGGAATCTGAGAGGAGCTACAAATTTCCTTCCACCCAGCGTTCCCCCAAGTCCTCATGATAAAAATGGTACCTCGTGTGTGGGTAGGCCTAGTGCCCGCAACAGGAAATGCCCCTAAACACAAAGTGGACACGTCATATTTTCTTAAAGAAAACAGAGGTGTTTTTTTGCAAAGTGCCTACCTGTGGATTATGGCCTCTAGCTCAGGCGGCACCTAGGGAAACCTACCAAACCTGGGCATTTTTTAACACTAGAGACTTAGGGGAATCCAAGACAGGGTGACTTGTGAGGCTCTCACCAGATTCTGTTACCCCAGAATCCTTTGCAAACCTCAAAATGTAGCTAAAAATATATTTTTTTCCTCACATTTCGGTGACAGAAAGTTCTGGAATCTGAGAGGAGCCACACATTTCCTTCCACCCAGCGTTCCCCAAGTCTCCCGATAAAAATGGCACCTCACCTGTGTGGGTGGGCCAGGTGCCTGCAACAGAATAAGGCCCGAAACTTGTAGAGATAGAGGGGGATAGCACAGCGAGTTGATAAGGACATATTCTTCTTTTATACATCTTTAGGCTGACTGTGCCTTTGGGGACCCACACAAGTGAGGTGTCATTTTACTTGGGAGACTGAGGGGAACACTGGGGAGTAGGAATTTTGTGCTGGAGCGGTGATCCTACTAAGAAAAGTCAGAAAATAAGCTTTTTTAAGCAAATATTGAGGTTTGCAGAGGAGTCTGGGTAAGAAAATGTTGGGGGATCCACGCAAGCCACACCTCCCTGGACTCCTTGGGGGTGTCTACTTTTTAAACATGTCTGGGTTTGGTAGGTTTCCCTAGATGAAGGCCGCACCCACGACCAAAAACATAGGTGCCTCCTCCACCTCCAAATACAGGTAGTTTTGCAATATATCATTTTGATGTGTCCACGTATGTCTGTGATGTGCCAAACACTAAAATTATGAAAAGAAACGCACTTAGGTTATGTGAAAAAGACCCCTCACCCACCAACCAAGTTGGTGGCATGCTTCATCATCGGGGGTCCCACCTGAGACACCTAGTGTGTCACAAGTGTGCTGCGATGCCTGATTACAGCGGAGCGGGTTTTGTCATTTGTACCACACATACTGGTTGGATTTGTCACGAGGGTGAGTGATGGTTCAGTAGATCAGATTTTATTAACAAGAGATTTCACAAAAGTGAAATGCACTGTTGTAGGAAAGTACCATCTTGCCTGCATGTTACCCCCATTTTTCACTGTATATATGTTGTTTTAGTTGTATGTGTCACTGGGACCCTGCCAGCCAGGGCCCCAGTGCTCATAAGTGTGCCTGAATGTGTTACCTGTGTAGTGACTAACTGTCTCACTGAGGCTCTGCTAATCAGAACCTCAGTGGTTATGCTCTCTCATTTCTTTCAAATTGTCACTGACAGGCTAGTGACCAATTTTACCAATTTACATTGGCTTACTGGAACACCCTTATAATTCCCTAGTATATGGTACTGAGGTACCCAGGGTATTGGGGGGTTCCAGGAGATCCCTATGGGCTGCAGCATTTCTTTTGCCACCCATAGGGAGCTCTGACAATTCTTACACAGGCCTGCCACTGCAGCCTGAGTGAAAATAACGTCCACGTTATTTCACAGCCATTTTACACTGCACTTAAGTAACTTATAAGTCACCTATATGTCTAACCTTTACCTGGTAAAGGTTAGGTGCAAAGTTACTTAGTGTGAGGGCACCCTGGCACTAGCCAAGGTGCCCCCACATTGTTCAGGGCCAATTCCCCGGACTTTCTGAGTGCGGGGACACCATTACACGCGTGCACTACATATAGGTCACTACCTATATGTAGCTTCACAATGGTAACTCCGAATATGGCCATGTAACATGTCTATGATCATGGAATTGCCCCCTCTATGCCATCCTGGCATAATTGGCACAATCCCATGATCCCAGTGGTCTGTAGCACAGACCCTGGTACTACCAAACTGCCTTTCCCGGGGTTTCACTGCAGCTGCTGCTGCTGCCAACCCCTCAGACAGGCTTCTGCCCTCCTGGGGTCCAGCCAGGCCTGGCCCAGGATGGCAGAACAAAGGACTTCCTCTGAGAGAGGATGTTACACCCTCTCCCTTTGGAAAATGATGTGAAGGCAGGGGAGGAGTAGCCTCCCCCAGCCTCTGGAAATGCTTTCATGGGCACATTTGGTGCCCATTTCTGCATAAGCCAGTCTACACCGGTTCAGGGACCCCTTAGCCCTGCTCTGGCACGAAACTGGACAAAGGAAAGGGGAGTGACCACTCCCCTGACCTGTACCTCCCCTGGGAGGTGTCCAGAGCTCCTCCAGTGTGCTCCAGACCTCTGCCATCTTGGAAACAGAGGTGCTGCTGGCACACTGGACTGCTCTGAGTGGCCAGTGCCATCAGGTGACGTCGGAGACTCCTTCTGATAGGCTCCTTCAGGTGTTGCTAGCCTATCCTCTCTCCTAGGTAGCCAAACCCTCTTTTCTGGCTATTTAGGGTCTCTGTCTCTTGGGATTCCTTAGATAACGAATGCAAGAGCTCATCCGAGTTCCTCTGCATCTCTCTCTTCACCTTCTGCCAAGGAATCGACTGCTGACCGCGCTGGAAGCCTGCAAAACTGCAACATAGTAGCAAAGACGACTACTGCAACTCTGTAACGCTGATCCTGCCGCCTTCTCGACTGTTTTCCTGGTGGGTGCATGCTGTGGGGGTAGTCTGCCTCCTCTCTGCACTAGAAGCTCCGAAGAAATCTCCCGTGGGTCGACGGAATCGTCCCCCTGCAACCGCAGGCACCAAAGAACTGCATCACGGTACCTTGGGACTCCTCTCAGCACGACGAGCGAGGTCCCTTGAATCCAGCAACTCTGTCCAAGTGACTCCCACAGTCCAGTGACTCTTCAGTCCAAGTTTGGTGGAGGTAAGTCCTTGCCTCCCCACGCCAGACTGCATTGCTGGGAACCACGACTTTTGCAGCTACTCCGGCCTCCGTGCACTTCCGGCGGAAATCCTTTGTGCACAGTCCAGCCTGGGTCCACGGCACTCTAACCTGCATTGCACGACCTCCTAAGTTGTTCTCCGGCGACGTGGGACTCCTTTGTGCGACTTCGGGTGAGCACCGTTTCACGCATCCTCGTAGTGCCTGTTTCTGGCACTTCTGCGGGTGCTGCCTGCTGCTGAGAGGGCTCCTTGTCTTGCTCGATGCCCCCTCTGTCCCCTGACGCAATTGGCGACATCCTGGTCCCTCCTGGGCCACAGCAGCATCCAAAAACACTAACCGCACGATTTGCAGCTAGCAAGGCTTGTTGGCGGTCTTTCGGCGGGGAAAACACTTCTGCGTGACTCTCCACGGCGTGAGGGATCCGTCCTCCAAAGGGGAAGTCTCTAGCCCTTGTCGTTCCTGCAGAAACCTAAGCTTCTACTGTCCAGTAGCAGCTTCTTTGCACCCACAGCTGGCATTTCCTGGGCATCTGCCCATCTCCGACTTGCTTGTGACTTTTGGACTTGGTCCCCTTGTTCCACAGGTACCCTCGACTGGAAATCCATTGTTGTTGCATTGTTGGTTTTGTGTCTTTCCTGCAGAATTCCCCTATCATGACTTCTATGTCCTTTGGGGAACTTTAGTGCACTTTGCACTCACTTTTCAGGGTCTTGGGGTGGGCTATTTTTCTAACCCTTACTATTTTCTAATAGTCCCAGCGACCTTCTACAAGGTCACATAGGTTTGGGGTCCATTCGTGGTTCGCATTCCACTTTTGGAGTATATGGTTTGTGTTGCCCCTATCCCTATGTGTCCCCATTGCATCCTATTGTAACTATACATTGTTTGCACTGTTTTCTAATACTATTACTGCATATTTTGGTATTGTGTACATATATCTTGTGTATATTTGCTATCCTCATACTGAGGGTACTCACTGAGATACTTTTGGCATATTGTCATAAAAATAAAGTACCTTTATTTTTAGTATAACTGTGTATTGTGTTTTCTTATGATATTGTGCATATGACACTAGTGGTACTGTAGGAGCTTCACTCGTCTCCTAGTTCAGCCTAAGCTGCTCTGCTAAGCTACCATTATCTATCAGCCTATGCTGCTAGACACCCTATACACTAATAAGGGATAACTGGGCCTGGTGCAAGGTGTAAGTACCCCTAGGTACTCACTACAAGCCAGTCCAGCCTCCTACATTGGTTGTGCAGCAGTGGGATAAGTGCTTTGAGACTACTTACCACTCTTGTCATTGTACTTTTCATAAGAGAAAAATATACAAAACAAGTTCAGTGTATGTACACATAACTAAAAGTTTTGCATTTCCTCTTTTCACTCTTTTCTAAGTGCTGAAAAGTACTTCTAAACTTTCTAAAAAGTCCTAAAAAGTTTTAAAAGTTTTTTTCTGTCTTTCTAAAAGTTCTGAAAAGTTTTTTCTCTTTTCTGTCACTTAAACTCTTTCTAAAAAAAATGTCTGGCACAGGCCAAAATGTTGATCTGTCCAAACTTGCATATGATCACCTTAGCTGGAAAGGAGCAAGGAGTCCTCTGCATAGAGAGAGGTTTGAGTGTAGGGAAGAATCCTTCCTTGGAATTATTGCTTAACATGCTTAGAGAACAAGATAAGGCCACAAGGGCCCCATCTCTTGAAAAAGTAGCTAATGGTTCCCAATCTGATCCAGGGACTCCCCTAGGAAAAGATTCAGGGAAAGAAACTTCAGAGCCTGCCCATTACTAGACAGTCTAGCATAGTTGGTACTGATGTTGAGTCACACCATACAGATAGTGTTGTCTCACATCATAGCAAGAGCATTCATTCTCACCACAGTAGAAGTGATGTTTCTGTTAACCAAGCTGTTAGGGTGCCCTCTGTAAGGGACAGGTCTCCTTCTGTCGATTCTCATCATACTTCTGTTTCAAGACATGTCCCTCCCACCCACCCTGATGACAGATTGTTAGAAAGGGAGCTCAATAGATTGAGAGTGGAACAAACCAGACTGAAGCTCAAGAAGCAACAGCTGGATTTGGATAGACAGACCTTAGAAGTAGAGAAGGAGAGACAGAAACTGGGTTTAGAAACCCATGGTGGCAGCAGCAGTATTCCCATAGTCATCCTGCAAAAGAGCATGATTCCAGGAATCTGCACAAGATAGTTCCCCCCTTATAAGGAGGGGGATGACATTAACAAGTGGTTTGCTGCACTTGAGAGGGCCTGTGTTGTACACGATGTCCCTCAAAGGCAGTGGGCTGCTATCCTATGGCTATCATTTAGTGGAAAAGGTAGGGATAGGCTCCTTACTGTGAAAGAAAGTGAAGCCAATGATTACAAAGTTCTTAAGAATGCACTCCTGGATGGTTATGGCTTAAGCACTGAACAATACAGGATAAAGTTCAGAGAGACCAAAAAGGAGTCTTCACAAGACTGGGTTGATTTCATTGACCATTCAGTGAAGGCCTTGGAGGGGTGGTTACATGGCAGTAAAGTTACTGATTATGACAGCCTGTATAACTTGATCCTGAGAGAGCATATTCTTAATAATTGTGTGTCTGATTTGTTGCACCAGTACTTGGTGGACTCTGATCTGACCTCTCCCCAAGAATTGGGAAAGAAGGCAGACAAATGGGTCAGAACAAGGGTGAACAGAAAAGTTCATACAAGGGGTGACAAAGATGGCAACAAGAAGAAGGATGGGTAAGTCTTCTGACAAGGGTGGGGACAAATCTAAAAATGAGTCTTCATCAGGCCCACAAAAACACTCTGGTGGGGGTGGTGGGCCCAAATCCTCTTCTAATCAAAACAAAGAAAAGAAACCATGGTGCTATTTATGTAAAATAAAAGGCCATTGGACAACAGATCCCAGTTGTCCAAAGAAAAGCACCAAGCCTCCTACCACTACAACCCCTACTGCTACACCTAGTGTGCCTACTAATAGCAGTGGTGGTGGGAGCAAACGTACTAATAGCCAATCCAAGGGAGTAGCTGGGCTCACTTTTGGTAACTTAGTTGGGGTTGGTCTTGTTAGGGAGACCACAGAGGCTGTGTTAGTCTCTGAGGGGGCTATTGATTTAGCCACCTTAGTTGCTTGTCCCCTTAATATGGATAAGTACAAGCAACTACCCCTAATAAATGGTGTTGAGGTTCAGGCCTACAGGGACACTGGTGCCAGTGTGACTATGGTCATAGAGAAACTGGTCCACCCTGAACAACACCTACTTGGTCACCAGTACCAAGTAACCGATGCTCACAACAACACACTTAGCCACCCCATGGCTGTTGTAAATCTCAACTAGGGGGGGGGGGGGGGGGGGGGGGGGTTACTGGTCCGAAGAAAGTTGTGGTAGCCCAGATTTACCTGTAGACTGTCTACTAGGAAATGATTTGGAGACATCAGCTTGGTCAGATGTGGAGTTGGAGGCCCATGCAGCAATGCTGGGTGGGCATCCCAGGGCATATTTTTGCTTTAACCAGGGCTCAGGCCAAAAAGCAAAAAGGACAGGGTGACTTGGATCCTGGAACAATGGAACAAGTGATCCCTAAAGCTAGGGCTAGTAGAAGTAAAGCACTTCCTACTATCCCTCCCTCTACAGTGGATTCTACTTCTGAGGAAGAAGAATTTCCACCCTGTGCAGAACCTACACCAGAGGAGCTGGAAGCAGACACTGCTGAGCTTTTGGGTGAAGGGGGGCCTGCCAGGGAGGAGCTGAGTGTGGCACAGCAAACCTGTCCCACACTAGAGGGTCTAAGACAGCAAGCTGTCAAACAGGCTAATGGGGATGTCAGTGACTCTCACAGAGTTTACTGGGAGGACAACCTCTTGTACACTGAAGCAAGGGATCCTAAACCTGGAACTACCAGGAGGTTAGTGATTCCTCAGGAGTACAGAAAGTTCCTCCTAACTCTAGCCCACGACATTCCCCTAGCTGGACATCTGGGACAAATGAAAACTTGGGACAGACTTGTTCCCTTGTTTCATTGGCCTAGGATGTCTGAGGACACAAAGGAATTTTGTAAGTCCTGTGAAACCTGTCAAGCCAGTGGCAAGACAGGTGGCACTCCAAAGGCACCCCTTATCCCACTGCCTGTGGTTGGGGTTCCTTTTGAAAGGGTCGGGGTTGACATAGTTGGTCCCCTTGACCCTCCTACTACTTCAGGCAATAGGTTTATCTTGGTGGTAGTGGACCATGCCACAAGATATCCTGAAGCAATTCCTTTAAGGACACCTACAGCACCTGCAGTGGCAAAGGCCCTCCTGGGAATATTTTCTAGGGTGGGCTTCCCAAAGGAAGTAGTATCAGACAGAGGAAGCAATTTCATGTCTGCATACTTAAAGGCCATGTGGAAGGAGTGTGGTGTGACTTACAAGTTCACTACACCCTATCATCCACAAACAAATGGACTGGTGGAGAGATTTAACAAAACTCTCAAAAGCATGATTATGGGTCTCCCTGAAAAACTCCGCAGGAGATGGGATATCCTGTTACCATGCCTCCTTTTTGCCTACAGGGAGGTACCCCAGAAAGGAGTGGGCTTCAGCCCCTTTGAACTCCTCTTTGGACACCCTGTTAGGGGTCCACTAACACTTGTCAAGGAGGGTTGGGAACAACCTTTAAAAGCTCCAAAACAAGATATTGTGGATTATGTGCTTGGCCTCAGATCAAGGATGGCTGAGTATATGAAAAAGGCCAGTAAAAACCTTCAGGCCAGCCAAGAGCTCCAAAAGCAATGGCATGACCAGAAGGCTGTTTTAGTTCAGTACAAACCAGGGCAAAAAGTGTGGGTCTTGGAGCCTGTGGCCCCAAGAGCACTCCAAGATAAATGGAGTGGACCCCACACAATTGTTGAGAAAAAGGGTGAAGTCACCTACTTAGTTGACTTAGGCACTGCCAGGAGTCCCCTTAGGGTGCTCCATGTCAATCGCCTTAAACCCTACTATGACAGGGCTGATCTCACCCTGCTCATGGCAACTGATGAGGGACAGGAAGAAGACAGTGATCCTCTACCTGATCTCTTCTCTTCCACAGAACAAGATGCTCTAATGGAAGGTGTAGTTTTGGCTGATTGTCTTACTGCTGAGCAGAAAGACCATTACATAAATCTCCTGGGTCAGTTTTCTGAACTCTTCTCTACTGTGCCAGGTACCACTTCTTGGTGTGAGCACACTATAGATACTGGAGACAGCTTGCCTGTCAAAAGTAAGATCTATAGGCAGCCTGACCATGTCGGAGACTGCATAAAGCAAGAGGTGCAGAAAATGTTAGAACGGGGAGAGGTTGAGCACTCTGAAAGTCCATGGGCTTCTCCTGTGGTACTTGTACCAAAACCTCATTCCAAGGATGGAAAGAAAGAAATGCGGTTTTGTGTTGATTACAGAGGTCTCAACCAGGTAACCAAAACTGATGCTCACCCTATACCCAGGGCAGATGAGCTCATAGATACACTGGCATCTGCAAAGTATCTAAGCACTTTTGATTTGACTGCAGGGTATTGGCAGATCAAATTATCAGAAGATGCTAAACCTAAAACTGCATTTTCAACCATTGGAGGCCATTACCAATTCACAGTAATGCCTTTTGGATTGAAAAATGCACCTGCCGCTTTTCAGAGGTTGGTGAACACAGTCCTGCAAGGGCTGGAAGCTTTTAGTGCAGCATATCTGGACGATATAGCTGTCTTTAGCTCCAGTTGGGATGATCACCTGGTCCACCTATGGAAAGTTTTAGAGGCCCTGCAAAAGGCAGGCCTCACTATCAAGGCTTCAAAGTGCCAGAAAGGGCAGGGGAAGGTGGTTTATCTGGGACACCTTGTTGGTGGGGAACAGATTGCACCACTGCAGGGGAAAATCCAAACTATTATAGATTGGGTTCCCCCTACTACTCAGACTCAGGTGAGAGCCTTCCTAGGCCTCACTGGGTATTACAGGAGGTTCATTACGAACTATGGCTCCATTGCAGCCCCTCTTAATGACCACACATCCAAGAAAATGCCTAAAAAGGTATTTATGGACAGCAAACTGTCAGAAAGCTTTTGAGGAGCTGAAGCAGGCCATGTGCTCTGCACCTGTCCTGAAAAGCACTTGTTACTCTAAAAAAATTATATGTCCAAACTGATGCATCTGAATTAGGAGTAGGGGCAGTCCTATCACAACTTAATTCTGAGGGCCAGGATCAACCTGTTGCTTTTATTAGTAGGAGGTTGACCCCTAGAGAAAAGCGTTGGTCTGCCATTGAGAGGGAGGCCTTTGCTGTGGTCTGGGCTCTGAAGAAGTTGAGGCCATACCTGTTTGGCACTCACTTCATTGTTCAGACAGACCACAAACCTCTACTTTGGCTAAAACAAATGAAAGGTGAAAATCCTAAATTGTTGAGGTGGTCCATATCCGTACAGGGAATGGACTATACAGTGGAACATAGACCTGGGAGTAGCCACACCAATGCAGAAGGACTCTCCAGATATTTCCACTTAGACCATGAAGACTCATCAGGTCATGGCTAGTCTTATTGTCCTTCGTTTGGGGGGGGGGGGGTTGTGTAGGAAAGTACCATCTTGCCTGGCATGTTACCCCCATTTTTCACTGTATATATGTTGTTTTAGTTGTATGTGTCACTGGGACCTTGCCAGCCAGGGCCCCAGTGCTCATAAGTGTGCCTGAATGTGTTACCTGTGTAGTGACTAACTGTCTCACTGAGGCTCTGCTAACCAGAACCTCAGTGGTTATGCTCTCTCATTTCTTTCAAATTGTCACTAACAGGCTAGTGACCAATTTTACCAATTTACATTGGCTTACTGGAACACCCTTATAATTCCCTAGTATATGGTACTGAGGTACCCAGGGTATTGGGGTTCCAGGAGATCCCTATGGGCTGCAGCATTTCTTTTGCCACCCATAGGGAGCTCTGACAATTCTTACACAGGCCTGCCACTGCAGCCTGAGTGAAATAACGTCCACGTTATTTCACAGCCATTTTACACTGCACTTAAGTAACTTATAAGTCACCTATATGTCTAACCTTTACCTGGTAAAGGTTAGGTGCAAAGTTACTTAGTGTGAGGGCACCCTGGCACTAGCCAAGGTGCCCCCACATTGTTCAGGGCCAATTCCCCGGACTTTGTGAGTGCGGGGACACCATTACACGCGTGCACTACATATAGGTCACTACCTATATGTAGCTTCACAATGGTAACTCCGAATATGGCCATGTAACATGTCTATGATCATGGAATTGCCCCCTCTATGCCATCCTGGCATAATTGGCACAATCCCATGATCCCAGTGGTCTGTAGCACAGACCCTGGTACTGCCAAACTGCCTTTCCTGGGGTTTCACTGCAGCTGCTGCCAACCCCTCAGACAGGCTTCTGCCCTCCTGGGGTCCAGCCAGGCCTGGCCCAGGATGGCAGAACAAAGGACTTCCTCTGAGAGAGGGTGTTACACCCTCTCCCTTTGGAAAATGGTGTGAAGGCAGGGGAGGAGTAGCCTCCCCCAGCCTCTGGAAATGCTTTCATGGGCACATTTGGTGCCCATTTCTGCATAAGCCAGTCTGCAGCGGTTCAGGGACCCCTTAGCCCTGCTCTGGCGCGCAACTGGACAAAGGAAAGGGGAGTGACCACTCCCCTGACCTGTACCTCCCCTGGGAGGTGCCCAGAGCTCCTCCAGTGTGCTCCAGACCTCTGCCATCTTGGAAACAGAGGTGCTGCTGGCACACTGGACTGGTCTGAGTGGCCAGTGCCATCAGGTGACGTCAGAGACTCCTTCTGATAGGCTCCTTCAGGTGTTGCTAGCCTATCCTCTCTCCTAGGTAGCCAAACCCTCTTTTCTGGCTATTTAGGGTCTCTGTCTCTTGGGATTCCTTAGATAACGAATGCAAGAGCTCATCCGAGTTCCTCTGCATCTCTCTCTTCACCTTCTGCCAAGGAATGGACTGCTGACCGCGCTGGAAGCCTGCAAAACTGCAACATAGTAGCAAAGACGACTACTGCAACTCTGTAACGCTGATCCTGCCGCCTTCTCGACTGTTTTCCTGGTGGTGCATGCTGTGGGGTAGTCTGCCTCCTCTCTGCACTAGAAGCTCCGAAGAAATCTCCCGTGGGTCGACGGAATCGTCCCCCTGCAACCGCAGGCACCAAAGAACTGCATCACCGGTACCTTGGGACTCCTCTCAACACGACGAGCGAGGTCCCTTGAATCCAGCAACTCTGTCCAAGTGACTCCCACAGTCCAGTGACTCTTCAGTCCAAGTTTGGTGGAGGTAAGTCCTTGCCTCCCCACGCCAGACTGCATTGCTGGGAACTGCGACTTTTGCAGCTACTCCGTCTTCCGTGCACTTCCGGCAGAAATCCTTTGTGCACAGTCCAGCCTGGGTCCACGGCACTCTAACCTGCATTGCACGACCTCCTAAGTTGTTCTCCGGCGACGTGGGACTCCTTTGTGCGACTTCGGGTGAGCACCGTTTCACGCATCCTCGTAGTGCCTGTTTCTGGCACTTCTGCTGGTGCTGCCTGCTGCTGAGGGCTCCTTGTCTTGCTCGACGCCCCCTCTGTCCCCTGACGCAATTGGCGACATCCTGGTCCCTCCTGGGCCACAGCAGCATCCAAAAACACTAACCGCACGATTTGCAGCTAGCAAGGCTTGTTGGCGGTCTTTCGGAGGGAAAACACTTCTGCACGACTCTCCACGGCGTGAGGGATCCGTCCTCCAAAGGGGAAGTCTCTAGCCCTTGTCGTTCCTGCAGAAACCTAAGCTTCTACTGTCCAGTAGCAGCTTCTTTGCACCCACAGCTGGCATTTCCTGGGCATCTGCCCATCTCCGACTTGCTTGTGACTTTTGGACTTGGTCCCCTTGTTCCACAGGTACCCTCGACTGGAAATCCATCGTTGTTGCATTGTTGGTTTGTGTCTTTCCTGCAGAATTCCCCTATCACGACTTCTATGTCCTTTGGGGAACTTTAGTGCACTTTGCACTCACTTTTCAGGGTCTTGGGGTGGGCTTTTTTTCTAACCCTTACTATTTTCTAATAGTCCCAGCGACCCTCTACAAGGTCACATAGGTTTGGGGTCCATTCGTGGTTCGCATTCCAGTTTTGGAGTATATGGTTTTTGTTGCCCCTATCCCTATGTGTCCCCATTGCATCCTATTGTAACTATACATTGTTTGCACTGTTTTCTAATACTATTACTGCATATTTTGGTATTGTGTACATATATCTTATGTATATTTGCTATCCTCATACTGAGGGTACTCACTGAGATACTTTTGGCATATTGTCATAAAAATAAAGTACCTTTATTTTTAGTATAACTGTGTATTGTGTTTTCTTATGATATTGTGCATATGATACTAGTGGTACTGTAGGAGCTTCACTCGTCTCCTAGTTCAGCCTAAGCTGCTCTGCTAAGCTACCGTTATCTATCAGCCTATGCTGCTAGACACCCTATACACTAATAAGGGATAACTGGGCCTGGTGCAAGGTGTAAGTACCCCTAGGTATTCACTACAAGCCAGTCCAGCCTCCTACAACTGTTAATAACTGAAAGGACAAAAAACTGAACCAATGACTCACAGCTCGTGAGGTGTAAAGCCGCGTCAAGGCACCAACCGTTTTACAGTCCATTCACACACCTTTCATACGTGACATGCACAAGACCATTCATGCCGCCAGCCACGGGCCTGGCACATTACAACACTCGCATCGACAGACAGCGCCACTCAAGGGCCCATAACTTACATACGCCCACATACCTGATACAGCAGTCACACTAGCTGATGGGAGTGTATGGACTGACGTTTGACTGGCACTGCCAGCCAAGCTCCACCCCACGCACACCGCCAGCCAAGCTCCACCCCACGCACACCGCCAGCCAAGCTCCACCCCACGCGCACCGCCAGCCAAGCGCCACCCCAAGCACATCACCAGCCAAGCGCCATCCCACGCACACCGCCAGCCAAGCGCCACCCCAAGCACACCGCCAGCCAAGCGCCACCCCAAGCACACCGCCAGCCAAGCGCCACCCCAAGCACACCGCCAGCCAAGCGCCACCCCAAGCACACCGCCAGCCAAGCGCCACTCCACGCACACTGCCAACCAAGCGCCACCCCAAGCACACCGCCAGCCAAGTGCCACCCCAAGCACACCGCCAGCCAAGTGCCACCACACACACCGCCAGCCAAGCGTGAGCCCATGCACACCGCCATCACTTTTTTCCATTTATGAACAACAAAGAAACCACTAACTAATTATAAAATAAGTACAAAGCTACAGACACAAAAGCTCTAACTAAATATATAACAGTAATGCCAACTGTGAAACTGAACATATGAAAATTTAAAATAGGCAGTGTACACACAGTATTTCCTCAAACGTTTTCTTTGTGTGGTAATTTCTGAAACAGCTGGGCACACACTGCCCAGGCTTTGAAGGGCAATCGGGGCAGTACATCCGGCTCTCCCTCCGGATACCTCTTAGGGCACATACTCTACATTTCTTAGTGGGTAAGTCTTTCTTGGGAGTGGGAGGAATGTGATCTGGAAAGTGGCGATCTTTCAATCTAGCCACTTCCTCCACCACTGCTACTTTAGGAACTCTTGCCTGTTCCACCACAATAAGGCTCTCTGTCACCAACTCCTAAATTTAACAAATGTCATCCTTGACTCAGGTGAACAATCCTTGAACACCATAAAGGCATTAAAAGTTGCCAGATGAAATAAATGTAGGGCCAACCTTTTATACCACACGTAAGAGTTACGAAGAGCAGTGTAAGGTTCCAACCTCTGATCTACTCTATCAACACCACCCATGTGCCAATTGTAGTCCAAAATGCACGTAGGTTTGCGCGCTTCGGCAACCTGGCCCCAAACAGTCACAGGGGAAGTACTCTCATCATGGATGGTAGATAGCATGTACACATCCCTCCTGTCTGAAAATTTTAGAACTAGCAGCTCATTATTCCGCAAGGCACTGCACTGTCCCCTCTCAAGTTTTTTACAGACAAGCTCCCTTGGATAGCCTTTCAGGTTAGAACGGATTGTGCCACAAGCAACAGTGTTCACCCTAAACAACTCCTTGAACAACTGCACTCCAGTGTAGAAATTATCTACATACAAATGGTGACCTTTGTTAAACAGTCATCTACCAAGTTCCCACACAATTTTTTCACTAACTCCAAAAGTGGCCGGACAACCAGGATGGTCAATACTGGAATCCCTACCAGTGTAGTTCCGGAAATTATACACATATCCTGTACTGCTTTCTGACAGCAGATACAATTTAATCCCATACCGTGCCCTCTTATTAGTAATGTACTGCTTAAAAACTAAATGCCCCTTAAAAGGACCAAAGACTCGTCCGCACTTATCTCTTTGCCTGGAACATAGAACTCTGAAAACCGATTTACAAAATGATCAAGGACAGGCCTAATCTTAAAAAGACGGTCACAATCCGGGTGATCTCGTGGCAAGGCTAAAGCATTGTCTACAAAATGCAGCATACGAAGAAGAAGCAAATAGCGATTATGAGTCATAGTTGCAGGAAATATAGCCGCTGCCATCAAGGGACTAGTAGACCGATAAGAAGCCAGTGACGGCTTCCTTATCAATCCCATCAAAAAAAGTCCAATCTAAAAACTTTTTCATCTCTAACAGATATGTGGGAACCCACTGAGTAGCTCTAGACTGAGGCCTAAGTCTGGCAGAGTTGGCCCTTTAATATTGCTCCGCATACACATTAGTCTGCTCCATAATCTCTTCCAAAAATACATCGTCCATAAACAAGTGAAAGAAATGGACAGGCAAAAAGTTTTCCATGTTGACTCTACACCCTGGGAGACCAGTAAATGCAGGTAACTGTGGCTGCTCCATGTTGGGGGCAATCCAGGTGTCAGGTCTTCTAATGGGAAACCCTTCAGCCCCAGGCTTCTGCACCCTTGGCACGTCAATGGCCTCCTCTAAAACAGGCCCTTCATCTGCACCAAGAGTGGCTTCCTCATCAGAAGAATCCTCTCGGACAGAAAACTCACTGCCAGTATCGCTCACTTCCTCCTCTGCCTCAGATGCAGAGTCAGTCTCGTAATCATGGTCTGAAGACGACTCAAAAAGCATGCCAATAACCTGCTGAGTGGTCACTCTGCGGCTAACCATGATCTTCACTAACAACAAATGGATTGCCAACAACCACCAGCACTAAAATAAGTAATAAACAAAGTGTAGCTTTATCACAATGAGTTATGTACTAAAAAACTATACCACTTACTTGCCTGAAAAAGCTACTCACCAGCAACTACTCTGCACAGACAGAGCAATCGCCAATAATATCCCACTAAAAAGAAAAAAAGCAAATTAGACATATGACAACACAAATATCATTGTGCTCAAATCTAAGGACAATTTCACACACAATACTACATTTAGTACACCACCTACAAACATGTCATTTTATGCATGTCAACAATACTCCTTTGGAGTAAATTGCTTTCACTTAACTAAAACATGCAACTATGCAAACTGCAGGACAACTACTGCCAAAACCGCAAGGATCCACAGCAAAGGAAGCAAAAGCTTTGAACTAAAACAAAAAGAAGACATAAACTGTTATAATCACAAATACAAATACTTCGCCAGTTGACAAACACCCCGCCACCAAGAACTTAGAAATTGTCCCTGGTGCCTAAGTGGCTTCTGCCCCCCACTAGGGGGCAGATGGGCCTAAAAACAAATAGGCTCTGTACCCTGTTTGGGGAGGGTTGACCCTTGCCAAAGGTGGCGAATGGGGGTGCCCCAGCATAAAAAAAAGCAAAGGGAACCAAACAAAATAAAAATCTCTGACATCTTGGTGCCTTCTGCTCCCCTTGGGGGCAGATGGGCCTAAAAAAAAAAATAGGCTGATCTGCCTTCAAGGTGGGCAGAAATGGCCATCAGTAACATGCCCCCTTGGGGGGGCGGGGGCGACCCTTGCCAAAGGGGGCATTCCCAGCCCAAAACAAAAAAAGAGGAACAAAAGAAAAAAAATCCCTGGCATATTGGTGGTTTCTGCCCTCCTTGGGGGCAGATGGGCCTACG
This sequence comes from Pleurodeles waltl, assembly GCF_031143425.1. Lineage (NCBI taxonomy): Eukaryota > Metazoa > Chordata > Amphibia > Caudata > Salamandridae > Pleurodeles > Pleurodeles waltl. The sequence continues at coordinate 882,560,024 of NC_090444.1, read as the reverse complement.
AAATCGCCAATACGAAATTTCCCCTCTTTGGGGGGGTGACCCTTGCCCAAGGGGTACCCCAAACACACACCACACTACCCCTGGCGCCTAGTGGGTTTCGACCCCCCCGGGGGCCATATCGGCCAAAAATATGGCTGATCTAGCCCCAGGGGGGGGCCAAAACATATAAAAAAAGTTATTGCCCAAAAACATAAGGAAAATAAAATCCCTGGTGGTTTTCGACCCCTCCCCCCCCAGGGCAGATCGGCAGAAAAAACGGCTCATCTGCCCCCGGGGGGCCGAAATAGGATTATTTTATGGCCCCCCAGGGGAGCGACCCTTGCCCAAGGGGTCGCTCCCCAAAAACATAAGGAAAATAAAATCCCTGGTTAGTTAGTGGTTTTTGCCCCCCCCCCCCGGGGGCAGATCGGCCGAAATAGGATTATTTATGCGTCCCAAGGGGAGCGACCCTTGCCCAAGGGGTCACCCCCCAAAAACATAATGAAAAAAAATTCCCTGGTGTCTAGTGGTTTTCGGAACCCCTGGGGCAGATCGGCCAAAAAATTGATTGATCTGCCCCCAGGGGTTCCGAAATAGAATAAAAAGTAGCTGTGAGCGCGCTGACGTCATTAGATTGCCAAGGTGGGGGTCGGGGTGGAAGGGAAAGGGGTTCCCCTTCAATCCCCGACTGGGGGGTGTGGGTGGGTGGCCCATCGGGGAGCGCTAGCGCTCCCCCTGTGGGCCGGGTGCAGGACGAGATGATCTCGTCCCAGGCACACGGGAACTGTGTGCTGATACAAGACCACCTCGTCCAAGGCACCCAGGGGGGTTAAAATTCACTTTCACATGCGCCGTAACTTGGTAGGAGCACCTGCCTTTTTAAATGTTTTTATTGATATTTTTCATATATTTTGCCTTTTGATTTACATTGATTAGTATATGAATATTTCATCTGGCAAAATATTTACAAAAGGAATTGATTATTTGAAAGAAAAATTATCTCAGTAAAGCTTACTTTTTCGAGGGTTTTTGTTTTATTACGGCTGTGAATGTCGAGGCTTACACTTCTCCCACAGGGACCTTTTTTTTTTATACTATAAATTCGTTAAAATGTGGCATTTTAAGAATTTTGACTTAAAATCGGTCATGGTGTTTTGCTTCAATACGGACCAAGATAAAAAAAAAAAAAAAAAAAAAACTCTCTCTCTCTCTTTTATATATATATATATATATATATATATATATATATATATCCTACAACACTCCCTTAGATATCAGGAGAACCAGGACGCCTCCAATGTGAAAATTTAAATTTATTTCAGCACAAACATCTAACGCGTTTCGGCAACAGCCTTACTCATGGATAAGTCATTGCTGGAGTGCTCCACATAAAAAAACAAGTTAATCATGAACATAAAAACCAGACAAATTCTATATTCATCCACCATGAAACACATATTGCAGCGGCCATCTTAAAGTGCATCTATACACCAATCGTACAGTAGTTAATAACATAATCTTGCAAGTTGTTAATCCAATTTGACTCCAATACTTGTTCAAAATCTGTCCTAAAACGTCTTATGATATCATTAATCAACAAATAAAATCTCATAGCAAAAGTACTAAATTATAAAATCATTCATTATAATCTCAAAATACATTAGGTATAAATATTTTCAGAATTTAAAATCCAATATATTATTTCTTATAAATCTTAGATAATCATACCCTTGTCTCAATTGCTAACATTGAATCCTATAACTCCCAAGTGGGTATATAAGCATACAAAGGACTCCCTAAAATGATATCATACTACTTCAGATGTTATTCACAAATTTCTCTCATATTTTGGAACTTAACTACCCAAGTGGGTAGACATGCAAGATCTTCTACTGTTAAAACCTACTAAACCCCAATAATTCATCACTTAAATACATAAGTATCAAAAATATACTATATAAATCACCATCACACAAAGTGCTAATCTAATAACCGGCCGCCCTATTCCCCCAGTTCATTCGAAAAAATACATCAATCACCCTAGATGGATACTCAACTCTTCATTTGAGTTCAGCCCCACAGGTTCCAGTGTCTCAAAGTCTATTATATATTTAGACTCTAAAATATGCAGCAACCTCTCTCTCTGTCACCACCCCTTTTGCTGATCTTTACTTGATCAATGACTACAAATTTCAACAGATTTTCATTACCAAAGTGTTGTTTGAAGAAATGTCTAGCTACAGGGTAATTTTTGTCATAGTTCTATATATATATTCCTGGAATGGAGTGAGTCTGAGAAATACATTTATTAAACCACTCTGCAATGTTCGTAAACCATAAGTGTAGATTTAAAATGTGCGCAGTAATGAAATGAAAACGTGCAAGAAATCTTCAATCTATAAACAGCAAGTATATATGCAAATAGACAGATATATATTTTCGTACACAATGCAAAGCAGATAATAGGAATAAAAAATTCATCACCATGGGGCACAGCGGCTTCATCTTTATCCCGCCAGCACAAAGTTGTTGACCTCTGATCGACTGTGAAGAGGAAGATATCTACCCTCACAGGATGGGTGACAGGCATCAGCGTCCCAACCTAGCCAGAGGTCTCTGAATCCTCACTGTCAATCTTTGCTCTCTTCTTTACCTTAAACAAGCTAGAGAGGAGATTTCTAGAAAACCCCTCCCGCTCCACACGTTGTTATTAAAAAACAAAAAAAAAACTGGCTACTTCATGTCAGTTTTGAAAGGAACACATTGGAACTGGCCAGGTTCCCAAGGTGGTATTCCCAAAACCAAACCGTTCCCTGCAGTACCATAAACATCATCCAAGCACATTCTTATCATCCTAACTCCTCCATGTTGTGCCTTAGCTCTGGAATCGAACGAACATGCAAACACGTAGAGTAAAAACATGTTGCATAACATATTGTGAACGGAAAAATACTTGCAGCTTTTATCTTGGCGGTGAAGCTAAGGCTAAGTTGAATACAAAATGGAGTCTGTAGCTGGTGACCGCTAATGTGATGGTGGGCAGCTAAGCGCAGTGTGGTACAACATGGAGTCAGTGGTCAAAACACGAATATCATTACACTCCACCCTTTGACCAATGACTTGCATACCTTATAGGCCTAAAATCAACTTTTTTTTTGGTCTAAACATTTAGCAAGCAAGCAAATTAGGTATGCATAGTACACAGCAACATAATGATATTATAAGAGCGATCACTACAAAAATTCCACCCAAGACCTTGCGCAGTTCCCCAAGATCAGGTAACCACTGAAACGAGTCCCCCACCCTTGATCCACATCCTGTTTTACTCCTTTCACTAGTGTATGTAGTGCATCAATGTGGGCCTGGATAGATTTAGAGTGGTCTGAAAGATTAAAAGAACACATGCCTTTGAACTCCAAGCATCCATGATCATGTTTTAACAATAGTCGATAGCCGTCTAGTTTTGTAATGCAGCTTTTCTAGTACCACGTACATCCAGTAAAAATTCAGATAAAGCAATAGAAGTGTGATCAATATTTTTAACCATTAGACATGCTGATTTGTTGATCATTCTGGTATTATATACAGCTAACCCAGGCACACCTACAATAGAAAGACTTAAGGTTATATATTCGGATTTGGATAATAATTGAATATCTGAATCACAATCTTCACTTATTTGAATAGAGTCTCTAGGATCATGAGTATGTATAGAGTTAGGTGGAAACATCCTGAGTCCTAAGCGTGTAAAAGTACACGGTCCGCCTGTTATGTTACCTGGAATGTAGGTAAAAGTGAGGTTTTCACGTGAGGACAGGCAACCAACTGGCAACTTGACATGTTTAATGTGACTGGCAGCAGTCACCAGATAGGCCATGTGGTTGGGCATTTTTGCAATGTTGATCCGTTCGGTAAAACCACAGAACTTTGTGTTCCCACAGCATGTCTTGGGAAGTTGATGTTTTCTTTTCTAAGCACAATTGTGTTTTTTCCAACATCACGAGGATTGCAGGACATGTAATAACAAACTTTACTGTTAGTAATGTTGTATGTAATTATCTGAGTGAGATTGAACCACTTCTCATCGGTTGCTTCTTGACAGTTCCTACAATACTTGTAGGGACCAAAATGAGTTTCCACGTCATGTTCTTGCACATCTTTATCCTGGTTAGTGGCATTGAACATTTCTAATAAGATGCTTGTTGGTGTCGGTAGGGCGATTAAACAGGTTGACCAAACATCCACATTGCTTCGCATTGTGCCCTTGCAGAAATCAGATCTGTTGAGCACAGTATGTGCCAAATGGATCCATATGTTGTCATTTAGATGCAGCAGGTGTTGCGCAACATGATCGCTCAATCAGGTTGAAGTTGGGGGTGTTGGGTCCCTACCGACCCCACACGCACTCACCCAAAAGGAGACCACACGGCACACTCATGGCAAAGGCAAGCTGTAGTATGATCTGTAAAAGAAAGAAGTATGATCATTCTCGCAAATAACATTTGCCATATGGGATGTGCTCCCATTTCTCTTTTCCTGGTTTCATGATCAGCAGGACATTATTGGGGTCCTTGGCCATTTGGGGATTCCACCCACACTTTTGCACCAGGGTATTTGTCAGTTGAACCAAAACCTCTCTCCCCACATACTGTAAGAAGGGCTGGGGCAGCCCCCTTCCTTACCAATCCTCCATAGTTTTTGTTTTTTAGTTTTATGGATTTATAGAGCGCATAGCTCCCCTAGGGCATCACAGCGCTAAAATTACAGAAAAGTTCTTGGATGGTGCAAAGGAGGACAGATTAGCGACTAAAAAGAGTAGTTTTCAACTTCTTCCTAAAAAGGGATTCTGATGGTTCATGGCGGAGTTCTGACGGCAAGGCATTCCAGAGACGGGCTTCCTTAATGATGAAAGAGTTACCTCCCCATGATCTCTTGACATGGGGTATATGGATCTGCCGAGTAGATGATGATCTCAGGTGTCTCAAGGGGGCGTAGATGGAGATCCACTTTCTAAAGAAAAGTGGACCCCTATTGTGTAGAGCTCTATGGGTGATACACATCGATTTAAAATGGATGCACTTTTTGATCGGAAGCCAATGAAGTGCTGCAAGAGCTTGCTTGGCAGATAGGTGCCTGGCAGAGTTAGTAAGGAGTCTGGCTGCCGCGTTCTGCACAATCTGCAGCTTCCTTTATTACATACTCTGGGGAGCTAAGATAGAGAGAATTCACGTAATCCAGGCGGGAAAGAACCAATGCCTGGACAAGAATTCTTCTGGATGAGACTGGAAGAAGATTAAGAATTTTCCTATGAGATCTAATAAAACCAAACCAAACAGAAGAGATTCTTTTTGCTTGAAGTTCCATCGTGAGACGGGAATTGAGCACAAAACCTAGGCTTTTTACCTGTGCCTTAGGCGGGGGCAGACTAATAAAGGCCTCCAAATGCAATGATAGAGGAGAGGATTGAGGGCCATTGCCTACGATCAATACTTCAGATTTGCCATCATTAAATTTAAGTTTGGATTGAATCATCCAATCACCGATATATTTCATACAGCTGGCCAGATTGGCGGAAGAAGAATCCCCAATACTCGAGAGGGAGACCACTAATTGAGTATCATCAGCGTAAGTGACCATTGAAATATTGTAATTATGAAAAGTTGGGCAATTCTGTCTCCAATCTTTATAAATAGATCACTTTCTCCGCTATTCAACTGAATAGTTTTGATCTCTTCTTGGTAATCCGCATCAATCACTCCCCCTAAAACCTGAATACCTTTGAGGGCCAACCCAAATCGGGGAGCAATCAATATGAAATGCTCCAGGGCAGTGGTTCCCAACCTTTTGATTCCTGTGGACCCCTACTTTAACATTATTGGAACCCAGGGACCCCCACTGAATCATCATGGGAATCTGGAGACCCCCGCCTGGGTCATTACGGGAAGCTGGGGACCTAATTTGTCAATGTTTGTTAGTCATTTTTAATTTTCTAGGCTCTTGCGGACCCCCTGAGAAGGCTTTGCGGACCCCCAGGGGTCCCCGGACCACAGGTTGGGAACCACTGCTCCAGGGGAATCTGTATTCCAACACCTGCTTCACACACAGTCTGTAAGCTTGTAAAGCATGTAAATCAAGACCTACAGATTCAAGTGTGGCTCTGTAAGGAGCTAGAGCTCCAGGTTTTATTTCCCAGTATGTGATTGTGTTGGTGGTCACGTGGTTGTATCTGCAAAGCTACGGTTAGCATTCCCATGAGGGGTGTTTCAGCATTGGTTAACGGTATGCTATTCAGAATCTGGAGGGCTTCATTTAAACGCTTTCTCCAGTTTTTTAAAAGTCCGATGAGATAATTTTCGCAACTGAGCTTTCAGTAAGCAATTAATTGTCTCAATCAGTCCTGAGGCTTGTGGATAATAAGAGATGTGATGTATCCACTCAATATTGTGCTGAGCACCAGTATTCCTTTGAAGTGTGACCCATTGTCACGCTGGGCCTGGAATGGTCCTCCATAGTATGACATCAACAAGTCCAGAGTTCTGGTGGTGGTGTGCTGAGTGGCACGTTTACAAGGGACAGCAATCAGGTAACCAGAGTAAGTGTCCGCTACTGTGCAGGTGTATTGACACCTGTGACTAATCAGTAATGGCTCAGTGTAATCAATTTGCCATATCTGTCCTGATGACTTTCCTCTCTCCAATTGACCTTTAACAGTTTGCAGGACAGCTCTCTGTTGTGTGTTCTGACAAATAGGACATTGCAAAATCAGTGTTTATTAAATGTAGGGAAATGTGCATCCCTCTAATCACACCTGTAATTGGCTTTTTCTCCCAGGTGTCCACATTTTTGCTGCACCCATTTAGCCACCCCCACCAAGTCAGAATCCTGTGTTGCCACTTCAGCCTCTGGGACAGTGAGCATCTACATGATACACAGTAACGGTACTTTGCTCTAGTATTTCCCAAATTTCTTGCCAGAACTGTTTGCCCCACACCTCCTTTGAGTGAATGAACCAGTTATGTGCTTGCCATGTGGGAAGCCAGGTGGCTAACCCATTGGCAGTGGACCAAGAATCAGTGTAAGTATGACAAGCTCAAGGCAGCTCTTGTTTTAGAGCCTGATACGCAGCATACAACTCTGCATATTGGCTACTTTTTCCTTCTTCTGTAGTGGTCAACAACTGTTTGGTGACTGGATTATATGAAACCGCTTTCCAATGCCTTTTGATGCCTATGTATTTGGATGAACCATCAGTAAACTATACATGCTTCCTATCCTCAGAGGACAAGGATTCAAATGGTGTACCCCATCTCATTGGTGACTCTTTTACCTGTGGTGTCTCTTGCACCCTCTTCTCATCCTGTACAGGAGCTTGTGACACCTGTTCATGTAGGGCTGCAGTGCCTGCTGGTCCTATGCGAGCCCTGTCTTGTACATACCATTTACAGCGTATGATACTATCTTCTTGTGCATGTCCTATACGGTGAGATTTAGGTGAACTCCTGACCCACTGCATTATTGGTATCTCAAGCCTCAGAATTACATTATGGCCTAGTGTTCTTTGCTCAGTATCCACTAGAGCCTAATAACAGGCCAAAAGCTGTTTTTCAAGGGGAGTTTAGCGCTCCCCAGAGCCAGGTAGTTTCCTAGTCCAGAATGCCTGGGGCACCCTTGTCCATCCTTGTTTTTGCCACATACTCCAATTTGCATATTGTCACTGAACAGTTACATGCTACTCTGTGTCTCCCTCCTGCACTGGCCACAAGTCTAAAGCCTGTTGAATTGCCTCTTTTGCCAAATCAAAAGCCCACTGCTACTCTTCATCCCATTCAAACTCATGTTTCTTCTTCGTCACTTTGTACAGAGTGGCCAAAATCTGATTCAAATGATGGAAGGCTGTCCCCAAAAAAACAAACAATCCAATGAATCTCTGTGCCTCCTGCTTATTGCGGTGGAGTGGCAAAGTCGAGAATCTTTTGCTTTGCTTGTGGCAACACCTCTCTGTGTCCCTGATTCCACTGAATCCCTAGAAACTTCACATTTTGAGAGGGTCCTTGTGTCTTGTCTGTGTTAATCATCCACCCTTTACTCTGCAAGAGTTCCACCACCTGCTCTGAGTCTGCACCTGTTCTTCTGCCTCTTCCTGAGTCATCACGTCATCAATGTAATGGGTAAATTGGACGCCTGGAATGACAGATGCTTCATTCAGGTACTCTGCCACCAACCAGTGACAGATGGTGGGGCTATGTAAATACCCTTGGGGAAGCCGCTGCATACGGAACTGGTTGCTGGCATGCGAGAAAGAGAATTGTTCTTGACATTCTGGCGCCAAGGTTATAGAGAAGAACGCATTGGCGATATCAATGGTAGCATACCATGTCCCTGTACGTTTCTGTATTAGTTCAATCAAAGTGATGGTGTCTGGAACTGCGGCTGTCAAAGGGAGTGTATGTTCAGCTCGCTGTAATCAGTAGTCATTCAGTACTGCCCGTCAGTCCGTTTAACCAGCCAGAGGGGATTGTTCCATTCAGTAGTAGTTGGAGCTATCACACCAGCCTCAATCATGTCTTTAATTGTTTAATTTATTTCATCATACCCTCCAGGAATGCGGTACTGTTTCAAATGAATTACCTTGGTTGCCGGGGGCACCTTCACTGGGGATCTCTTCAGATGACCTACTCTCATGGCTGCCACTAAAATGTATCGCTCTGTTCCAAATTGATAACAACTGTCATCCAGATACAAAGTTATTCCTTTCAAAGTGTCAATTCCTAGTATGTACTCTAAAAGAGGCACAATCAAAACAGTATATTCTATTTTTAGAGTTCTCCCTATTTTCATTTGTACTGTAGTTTGCACAGTGGCGGTCTGCCTCCCCTCTCCCCCTTTTACCCCCCCCTTTTAAACCCCTCCCACCCTTGTACCGGAGCCTAGCAAGTTTCCTAGTCTTATTTAAACCTGTCAACTTTTGCCCAAGTGAGGTGTGAATATATGCTTTCATATTTGCGAGAAGGCTCGCCTCCGTCCTTGTTCTCAAAAGTTAACCTGTCACTGTCCAGATTTTCCTCCCTCTCTCCTGAAGAAACATTTTTCTTCCTTTCTTTTCCTTCCTCTGGTAATGGTGGCTAGCTCTCTGTTCCATGTTTATTATCCAGCTTGTTTACCATTCTGATACCCTCCTTATGATCCAAATCTCCTTTATGGTACATCTCCCACAAGCTTTTGGTATCTAGCCAATTAATCTGTTCTTTGCGGACAACATCCTTTAGTAATGCCATAAACATGTCTCTCCTGGACACTCTGTTTTTATCTGTGCGCCCCTCAGATCTTGAAGATTTCTTTAGTTTTTTCCATTGTCCTAAATCACCTAACTCTCTGACATACAAAATATAGGTAAATTATTGGATGAGTATCTGGCTTTCACTTTTAGAAGGAGTCGGTCTTTGAAAGACATGTTAAGTCACAGTTTAATATCTAGTAATGAAAAGTTAAAACCTATTCAAGGTTTTAATACTTGTGGTAAATCCAAAGCTTGTAAATATAGTTCTAATTTTAAGGAGGTACATTTTCCGGGGACACAAAAATCCTTAACAATAAGGAAGCATGTTTCATGTTCATCGGTTTATTGTATTTACGTTTAAAATGCCCATGTAACAAATTTTATATTGGCAGCACTATACATATGGCTAAAAAACGCATATTGGAACATATGAGAGCAATTAGAAATCAAGACAAATCATACCTAGTGGCGAGACATTTTAAGGAATACCACAATAAAAATGAGAGCAAATTACAATTTATGGTCCTTGACAGGGTCATAATGAAAATGAGAGGTGGCAATAGGACGCTGGATTTAAGAAAATTGGAATCACGGCTGATCATTAGATGTAACACAATGGAACCTTTAGGAATGAATAAAGATGAAGAATTATCTGTGCATTTATACTGACTGGTCGTGAAACATAAATCTGTTTTGAAATCTGTTTTGAAATGTTTGAAACTATTATAGCATTTGTTTAAATTTATGTTGTTAAAATGTTTCCCCTTTCTTTATTTCCATTATTGGCAGGAGGTATGATTGACTAAACAAGAAGCAAAGGAGCTATTATATCTCCAGGGAATTTTTGGACTACTCAGAAATGTAAAAACAGGAGGAAGATTGGAGACACTAAAGGAGGTATGACTACCCAAATAAGAAGCAAATGAGCGACTATATCTTTAAGACATTTTTTGACTATTTAGAAATGCATAAATAGGAGGAAGATTGGAGATATCAAAAGGAAGTATAGGTGCATTAAATAGAACGTGGCAAAGTGTGTAAAATATGATATAAAAATTCAGTTGCAATATTTAGCAGTAGTAATACACTCTAAGATGGCTGGCATTGTTTTATGTAGTAAATGTAGTCCGCTATTTGTGTTTATGTTTATGGAGTTAGTTATAATGAAAAGGGAAAAGGGGTTTAGAATATCTCTGTGAGCAAGGGAGCAGATTCTCCTGAAACGCTTTGGAGGATATTTTTGCCATTTGTGTTTGTTTGCCTGATTAAAGATATCTGGACTGTAGCAAGTAAGTGGCTGCGACATTGTCTTCTTTGTAAGAAGTACCATTGACGATTTATGAGGGTTCGCGACCCTTGTTGCAGCCTGCCGTGTTGGATGCTGACTGATACGTGACTTTCAAGTATTTTATATATATATATATATATATATATATATATATATATATATATATATATATATATATACACATACATACACAATACAAAGCCGATAATAGGAATTAAAAATTCATCACCATGGGGCACAACTGCTTCATCTTTCTCCCGCCAGAACAAAGTAGTTGACCCCCAGATCGACTGTGAAGTGGAAGAGATCTACCCTCACAGGAAGGATGACAGACATTGGCGTCCCGACCCTGCCAGAGGTCTCTGAATCCTCACTGTCAATCTTTGGTCTCTTATATACCTTAAACAAGCCAGAGAGGAGATTTCCAGAAAACCCCTCCTGCTCCACAAGTTGTTGTCCAAAAAATGCTGGCTACTTCAGGTCAGTTTTGAAAGGAACATGTTGAAACTGGCCTGAGGTTCCCAAGGTGCTCTTCCCAAAACCAAACAGATCCCTCCTATACCACGAACATCATTCTAGGACATTCTTATCAGCCTAACTCCCCCATGTTATACCCTAGCTCTGGATGAGAAAGAACACGCAAAAACACGTAGAGTAAAAACATGTTGCATAACATATTGTGCACGTTAAAATACTTGTAGCTTTTAACGTGGCAGTGAAGATAAGGCTAAGTTGAATAAAAAATGGAGTTTGTAGCTGGTGACCGATAATGTGACGGTGGGCAGCTAAGCTAAGTACAACGTGGAGTCAGTGGTCAAAACACAAATATCATTAGACATGGGCATCCTAAATCTAGGCCACGTTTTCCCCTCCTGAACCCTCCAGCTTTCCTTTTCCCACTAGGAACACAGGGTGGACTTCCCGGGTAAGTAACCGGCGGCTCACGTTCCTAAGAGCTGGTTTCCAGGAGTTGGTATTAACATATGACCCAAGTTAATAGTGCAATGTTGGTATTAAGGTGGCCCAAGTTGATAATGCAATATAGATATTTACAGTGGGCTCCACCTGTTACCAAGGACTTTGCTTGTATTAAATTTAACATTGGCCTTGTGGAACTCTCAAGAACTTTCTGGAACTTTCCAATTGGCGGCCATCTTAGATCCTGGAGGGTATAAATACTGCTCCCTCTGGACCTCATCGTACTAGGCAATCTTGACTCCTGGAGAAGATGGGCCTTCTCTCTGTGAACTTACCTGAGGAACTTTAGAGCGCTGCGGTTCATCCATCCAGTTCTTCATGGATAGTGATAATGGCATCTGCTTCTTGCCTCGTCTGGAGACTATTTGACAGCGACAACCTAGGAAGAAAGAAAACCAAGATCAAATTTGGTGCCTTAGAATCGAGCCTTGCATGAACATGCACAGGAAAGCAAATGAACAGTATCTAAAATAAACCCAAGGCTACAAGTAAGACAAAAGCTGCAGTTATTTTCATGCTAAATTAAATGTTCCAGGTAAAGCATACATTTCCTAAACCTGTGACTAAAAACAATGACGAAGTGTTACTAAAGAGACCAAGAGCTAATTGGGGGATTCATGCTCCTGCGCCAACCTACATCTACAAGTAGCCAGTGCAGAGATTGATAATTAAACAGACGTATCAATGCAAGCAAGTGTAATGTATGAAATGTGAAATATACTTAGTGACTAATCAATGAATATAGTGAATGCGCTCTCATACAGTTTATCTTTCACAGAGACAAAAATTGGTATTCAAGAGATATTAAAGAAGGAACCTTTGTGGTGGGATCCAAAACAATCATCAACCACATAGGGAACTAGTTAGCTGTTGTTTTATTGTTTTATAACATTCCCTCATTTTCCTAAGTGACCTGCTTGGGTGAGTGGTCCTATCATTAAGTCATGCATCGGGGGAGTGGACTGACTGTCTTTGTCTGTCACTCCTGCAGGGCCGGCCTCAAGGTTAGTCATACCAGATCTGACAACACCCAACTTTACCAGTAAAGACGGCTTTAAATTACAATTCCTTAGACACCAAACTTTATATTTCTAGTTGTTCCCAATTGAAAGCAGGTATTAAATGTAATAAGGTAACACCATGCTATCCTATGGGAGAGGTATGCTTTGCAGTACTGGCAAACAAATTTGAGTTTTTCATTAACAGGACATGACTTAAAAGTATAAGTCTATTTTTTTTCAAACACTGCAACCTGTCCTATGAGCTGTCTAGGGCCTACCTTGGGGATGACTTATTAAAAAGGAAGGTTTAGGCAAAAAAGTTTATTTTGCCAAGTTGAAAATGATAGTTTAAAACTGCACACACATGCTGCAATGGCAGGCCTGGGATATGTTTAAAAGGCTACTTGAGTAGGTGGCACTTTTAGTGATGCAAGCGCCCTAGTAGCATTTAATTTACAGACACTGGATATATGTGGTTCCACTTTACATGGGACTTACACTTAAAATAAATGTGCCAGTTGGGTGTAAGCCAATTCTACCATGTTAAAGGAGGGAGCAGAAGCTCTTCAGCACTGGTTAGCGGTGGTAAAGTGTACATAGTACTAAGGCCAACAAAAATGAGATCAGCAACAAAAAGGAAAAGACAAAAGGTTTGGAAGAAAACAACCCTAAGGCTGATACACAGAAAATATCCAAGATTAAAAACAATGAAGTTGTCATCGTTATTGCTCATTCACCTTCCAAACTCTTGCATGGTTATTTTGGGGGTGCTGTAAAACCCATAGCACCCTTACGTCCTGTGCCCATGAGCAGAAATCTTTTTATCTGTCCCTTGAGTAGCAGGAGGAGCTGAATACTTTTTAAAAAACATACATTTATCATGGTTTTTAAATTCATTGAGTTTTACTAACGCACATATTGTTGCATCAGATTGTCCCAAATGTGTTTCCATTTGGGTCGCTGCGTGATAAAGTTCCAAATCATGAAGTCCAAGAAGCCATCCCTCAGTTGATCTTTACCCTACCTAGTTTCATTTTATTTTTATGTGCCGCAACAGACCAAAGATATCAGGGCTCTGTCTAGTTCCGCAAAGGTCTCCCTACAAATACAACACATGGTTTTCTGCAGTACATAGGAGCACCAGGTGTGATCCACCCCATGACTGAGAGGGGAGTTCCAGAAATACACTGACAATACCAGTTCTTGTGTCACTGCCTATATTATAGCAATATTGCTTGTCATTTGTGCGGACCACTTGAATCCCTAAATATCTCAATACCTCAGTATCCCCTTGAGTCTCAACTCCTGCTGTGCCTGCTGCGGAGCAGAAGGAGTCCAATGCGTAAAGGAGCCGGTAAACAATCTGTTGGTCTATTGACATAAACCAATGTAGCATTGGCGTATATTGATACAATGTGCATATTTGCACCCACCCTGACTCCCCAGTCATACAACAACCCTTGTTTTACTGAAAGTGGTTAATCTGAGCCTGTGGTTGGCAGTGGGAGCCCTGGGGCCCATTGGCACTGATTTTGGGGAACCAGCACTGATTTGTCCTCATTGGACCTTTTCTGAGAGTAAGGGGAGTGGGAGGAAATAAACACAGTGGAAAGAAAGAGGAAAAACTGTCACAAAGCGAGAATGTAGGAATTTGCAAGAGTGAGATAATGGGGCAGGGGTGTCTGGTAATGGATTAAAGAGGCATGTTGCGGATTCCAGACTACAAAGCCTTGCATTTAGAGCCCTGACATGCAATAACGTTGGCCACAGGCTTCTCAGCATAGCTTCAGGTACCAGCACTTATTCTTTTACAAATTTGTTTTGATAATTATGTTTTTATTGTTTTCCAGTAGTTACAACAAGTCACATTGAAAACCAACACGGAGCTCCTGATAGGGGCTGGGAGCATCACAGTCATGAATACAATAATGGGCAATATTGCATACCAAGAAGGTAATAGCATTCTCAATACATCATCTTCACAGTGAATCCAGATCCACCACCCTACACTTGGCAGGGCATCCCCTTGCCTTGCTCACTGGTTCCTTCTGTTGGGCACACTAGTCTACACCATGCCTTCATTGTGATATCATTGGAGCCTTGAGGGCCTTCCAGTGAGCCACTATGTCTCGCTTAACTACCATCAGCACCGTCCCTGGCAGTATTCAGTAGGCACGTGTCTCCCCAGCACCCTCAAGCACTCCCAGTAGGATCTATAATGGGAAAAGTTCAATCACAAGGTTTAGAACCTCGGAGAATTTGGCTATCACCAGTTCCCAATATTGTGCCAGGTTAGGACAAGTCCATGTCATATGAAAAAAGTCAGCAGGACCGTGTGAGCAGCAAGAGCATACATGGCTAGCAAGTAGACCGGCCTTTCTACAGCCTGTCAGGTGAGAGGAATGCAGTATGTAAATAATATGTTTGTACCAAACGGAGCTTCGATGGGCCATCATGACGTAATGCCAATCTGTGTCATCTAGGAATCTGAGCCAACCCTCCTAATGAAGTCTACGGGTCGTCAGTGTGTCCGGGGAATTATTATTCAGTGTGCAATTCATTTTGAGATACCCCTCCTTTTCCTAATACCCCATCATGACTTTTGCCTCTATCGGGCTGAACTCTGGGATTGAAGTGCCAGGCAGGACATGCACCCGCAATGCATGTCTCAATCGCAGGTATTTATGGAATTGCATCCTGGACAGAGACTAAGCCTGCTTAAGCTCTTGGAAGGAAGATGTGTGGTTACCTTTTCATACATCTCCCAGGAGCATAATGCCAAAAGTGTCCCACTGACCAAATCTCTCCAGTGACACCACCTATCCCAGCCATGTGCCATGCCACTAGGGGGTTTGTTGCATAAGCGTGGACTACCACCCTGTGTGTTGATGGGCCGCCCTCTATCCACTAAATACCAACCAGGTCACCTCTGGGAGCGTGGTAGGAACTGTGTCACCATAGAGCATTGCCAGTATTCGGGAAAAACCTAGTGTGTTGAGCTCCATCTTGTAAGCTGGATCACACCACCCACCGCTGAGCCAATGACCAGGAGGTGCGATGCCAGGTTGTACAAGTACAGGTTAGTCTTGCCTTGTCTGCCATCATACTAAATGTGCTGCCATGTCTGAAATGCCAACCGCGATCTGGAGCTGTGCCACAGAAAGGCGATCGCTACAGAATTCATCTCCCAAAACCAGTGGTGGGAAATCACATGTAGAGTTTGCCACTTCCACAAATCTTCCTTGGCCTTGCGAGTGAGAGGGGTAATGATAAGAGACCACGTAAATGCAGGATCCAGGGCTACCAGGATACCCAGGTAGCGAAAACTGAGGCAGCCTATTGGAATAGTTGTTTGCCAATCCACCCAGTCTCGCGAGGGAGCCAATGGGACGGTCAGTCTCAAAGGCTCAGCAAAGAGTCACAGAAGCTGCAGGCAGTGGGGGGCACTGGCAGCTAGATTTGCTAAATATAGGAGAGCATTGTGCGCACAATGGGCGATGCGGTCTTCGTGTTCTACTGCCCACTCCCATCCCTGTATTTGTGCATCACAGAGTGTAAGCCTCGTAAGGGATTCAATTGCTAGCGCAAAAAGGAGGGCGGGATAAATGGCAACCCTGACCGGTTCCACACGGTATGTGGGAACTGAGTAGAGACCACCCTGTTGATTTGTACTTCGGCTGTCGGATTGGAGTAAAGAACTCAGCATCAACCTTGAAAACGTGGCACAAACCCCCCCTCTCAAGCACTCTAGCCAGATACCCCCAATTTACGGTATCAAATACTTTCTCAAACTCTAATAATAGTAATGCTAAAAGGGGCAATAGTAGATGACGATACCAAAGCGTCACATGAAGGCTTCTCAAGCATTGTCTTGTGCACATGGCAGACATAAAGTCGCATTGGTCTGGGCAGACTAGGGACCAGAGGACCTATCTCAAATGCAAGGCTAGATTGGTTGCAAAGATTTTTACCTCCACGTTGATAAGGGAAATGGGGCAATAATCCACGCAAGACGCCGGTTGTGGTAGTGTCTTGAGTATAACTATTATCATTGCTTGGAAGGAACCGACTTCTACCGTTTCTTTGTAGAGGCTTAGCAAGTTAGGAGTAACAAGTTCTCGGTATTTAGCATAAAATTCCATGGGATAATTGGATATTCATCTGGGCCCGGCGTCTTACCAGGCACCATCTCTGTGATGGCCTCACCAATCTTCTCTGCAGTGATGGATTCCTCTAGCTCCTGGTGTTCAGTGTCAGAAAGGTGGGACAGTGGACCCTTGTATGGAGAGGTACAGCTAATTCAGCTGTCGGTTGTGGGGAGGCGCATATAGTGACAGGTAGTAATCTGCAAAAGCTTGGGGGATGGCAGGTGAAGTACAATGGGTGAGACTGTTGCCATCTATTATCTCAGGTATAACCCTACTGATGAGAGGCTGGGAGGCTAGCCAATACAGTAGCTTCACGTTTTTATCTTGTGTTAGAAATAGCTGCTCTTGGCATGGTTTCCCTGTACTTTTTGCTTTTGATCTCCTGTTTTTGGATCCTGTGCTGTAATTCATTTTGGCTGGTTTTGATACTCTGGGCACTTCACCACTGCTAACTACTGATGAAGTGCAAGTGCTCTCTGTTTAAATGATATTGGTAACTGGCTTTTCCATGGCTGGCAGATTTGATTTACTAGTAAGTCGCTAGTATAGTGCACCATGTGCACCCAGGGCCTGTAAATCAAATGCTACTAGTGGGCCTGCAGCACTGATTTTGCCACACACATAAGTAGCCCTGTATAACTTGTATCAGACCTGCCAATGGAGTGTCTGTGTGTGCAGTTTTAAACTGCCAGTTCGACTGGGCAAGGGTACCCACTTGCCAGGCCCAAACCTTCCCTTTTACTACATGTAATTCACCCTTACGGTAGGCCCAATGTAGTCCCCTGGGCAGGGTGCATTGCATTTACAAGGTAGGACGTGTGCTGTTGTGTGTTTTACATTTCCTGATAGTGAAATACTGCCAAATTCTGTTTTCACTATTGCAAGGCCTATATCTTCCATAGGTTAACATGGGGATTGCCTTTAAATATCAGTGCAGTTTCTCAGTGGGAGCAGACAGAGATGTGGGGTTTGGGGTCTCTAAACTCACAATTTAAGAATACATCTTTTGGTAAAGTTGTTTTTTAGATTGTCTGTTTGAAAATACCACTTTTAGAAAGTGGGCATTTTCTTGCTTAACCATTCTGTGCCGCTGCTTGCCTGCTGAATACACGACTGGGTCAAACTGACAGTTGGGGTGTTTGTGAATTCACTTTAGACAGTGACAGAAAGGGAGCTTAGGTATGTCTTGCATATCCTGATGAGTCTTCCTGGGCTAGAGTGGGAGAGAGGAGTTGCCACCTCCACTTGAAAGGGCTGTGCCTCCCCTCACACAATTAAGTCTCCAACCCCCTAGAGTGTGTCTGGGGATGGGCAAGGAAGATGCCTTTGAGGTTTACCTACTTCAAAGGCAGAAATTAGTATAAATATTGGACTACAGACCCCACCTCTTCAGATTAGTCCTGGATTAAGAGGAACCTCTGGCAAGGAGAAGAGCTTTATGCTTGAGGAGGACCTGCCACTCTGCCAGTTGCTTTGCTGTGCTGTGTAGGAGGCTGGCCTGGTTTGTAGTGGGTGCCAAAGGTACTTACACCTTATACAAGGTCCGTTTATCCCTTATTAGTGAAATGTAGTCAGTGTCTAGAAGCCAGGTGTAAGGAAATGCCTCCTTGGCATGGTTGCCCCCTGACTTTTTGCCTTTGCTGATGCTATGTTTACAATTGAAAGTGTGCTGAGGCCTGCTAACCAGGCCCCAGCACCCGTGTTCTTTCCCTAACCTGTACTTTTGTATCCACAATTGGCAGACCCTGGCATCCAGATAAGTCCCTTGTAACTGGTACTTCTAGTACCAAGGGCCCTGATGCCAAGGAAGGTCTCTAAGGGCTGCAGCATGTCTTATGCCACCCTGGAGACCTCTCACTCAGCACAGACACACTGCTTGCCAGCTTGTGTGTGCTAGTGAGGACAAAACGAGTAAGTCGACATGGCACTCCCCTCAGGGTGCCATGCCAGCCTCTCACTGCCTATGCAGTATAGGTAAGACACCCCTCTAGCAGGCCTTACAGCCCTAAGGCAGGGTGCACTATACCATAGGTGAGGGTACCAGTGCATGAGCCTGGTACCCCTACAGTGTCTAAACAAAACCTTAGACATTGTAAGTGCAGGGTAGCCATAAGAGTATATGGTCTGGGAGTCTGTCAAACACGAACTCCACAGCACCATAATGGCTACACTGAAAACTGGGAAGTTTGGTATCAAACTTCTCAGCACAATAAATGCACACTGATGCCAGTGTACATTTTATTGTAAAATACACCCCAGAGGGCACCTTAGAGGTGCCCCCTGAAACTTAACCGACTATCTGTGTAGGCTGACTAGTTTTAGCAGCCTGCCACAAACCGAGACATGTTGCTGGCCCCATGGGGAGAGTGCCTTTGTCACTCTGAGGCCAGTAACAAAGCCTGCACTGGGTGGAGATGCTAACACCTCCCCCAGGCAGGAATTGTCACACCTGGCGGTGAGCCTCAAAGGCTCACCTCCTTTGTGCCAACCCAGCAGGACACTCCAGCTAGTGGAGTTGCCCGCCCCCTCCGGCCAGGCCCCACTTTTGGCGGCAAGACCGGAGAAAATAATGAGAAAAACAAGGAGGAGTCACTGGCCAGTCAGGACAGCCCCTAAGGTGTCCTGAGCTGAAGTGACTCTAACTTTTAGAAATCCTCCATCTTGCAGATGGAGGATTCCCCCAATAGGGTTAGGATTGTGACCCCCTCCCCTTGGGAGGAGGCACAAAGAGGGTGTACCCACCCTCAGGGCTAGTAGCCATTGGCTACTAACCCCCCAGACCTAAACACGCCCTTAAATTTAGTATTTAAGGGCTACCCTGAACCCTAGAAAATTAGATTCCTGCAACTACAAGAAGAAGGACTGCCCAGCTGAAAACCCCTGCAGCGGAAGACCAGAAGACGACAACTGCCTTGGCTCCAGAAACTCACCGGCCTGTCTCCTGCCTTCCAAAGATCCTGCTTCAGCGACGCCTTCCAAAGGGACCAGCGACCTCGACATCCTCTGAGGACTGCCCCTGCTTCGAAAAGACAAGAAACTCCCGAGGACAGCGGACCTGCTCCAAGAAAAGCTGCAACTTTGTTTCCAGCAACTTTAAAGAACCCTGCAAGCTCCCCGCAAGAAGCGTGAGACTTGCAACACTGCACCCGGCGACCCCGACTCGGCTGGTGGCGATCCAACACCTCAGGAGGGACCCCAGGACTACTCTGATACTGTGAGTACCAAAACCTGTCCCCCCTGAGCCCCCACAGCGCCGCCTGCAGAGGGAATCCCGAGGCTTCCCCTGACCGCGACTCTTTGAACCTAAAGTCCCGACGCCTGGGAGAGACCCTGCACCCGCAGCCCCCAGGACCTGAAGGACCGGACTTTCACTGGAGAAGTGACCCCCAGGAGTCCCTCTCCCTTGCCCAAGTGGAGGTTTCCCCGAGGAACCCCCCCCCTTGCCTGCCTGCAGCGCTGAAGAGATCCCGAGATCTCTCATAGACTAACATTGCGAACCCGACGCTTGTTTCTACACTGCACCCGGCCGCCCCCGCGCCGCTGAGGGTGAAATTTCTGTGTGGACTTGTGTCCCCCCCGGTGCCCTACAAAACCCCCCTGGTCTGCCCTCCAAAGACGCGGGTACTTACCTGCAAGCAGACCGGAACCGGGGCACCCCCTTCTCTCCATTCTAGCCTATGCGTTTTGGGCACCACTTTGAACTCTGCACCTGACCGTGTAGGAGGCTGGACTGGCTTGTAGTGAGTACCAAGGGGTACTTGCACCTTGCACCAGGCCCAGTTATCCCTTATTAGTGTATAGGGTGTCTAGCAGCTTAGGCTGATAGATAATGGTAGCTTAGCAAAGCAGCTCAGGCTGAACTAGGAGACGTGTGAAGCTACTACAGTACCACTTAGTGTCATATGCACAATATCATAAGAAAACACAATACACAGTTATACTAAAAATAAAGGTACTTTATTTTTATGACAATATGCCAAAGTATCTTAGAGTGTACCCTCAGTGAGAAGATAGGAAATATACACAAGATATATATACACAATAGCAAAAATATGCAGTATAGTCTTAGAAAACAGTGCAAACAATGTATAGTTACAATAGGATGCAATGGGGAAACATAGGGATAGGGGCAACACAAACCATATACTCCAGAAGTGGAATGCGAACCACGAATGGACCCCAAACCTATGTGACCTTGTAGAGGGTCGCTGGGACTATTAGAAAATAGTGAGAGTTAGTAAAATAACCCACCCCAAGACCCTGAAAAGTGAGTGCAAAGTGCACCAAAGTTCCCCTAAGGACAAAATAGTCGTGTTAGAGGGAGAATGCAAGGAAAACACAAATCAGCAATGCAACAACGATGGATTCCTGTCTGAAGGTACCTGTGGAACAAGGGGACCAAGTCCAAAAGTCACAAGCAGCTCGGAGATGGGCAGATGCCCAAGAAATGCCAGCGGTTGGTGCAAAGAAGCTCTTACTAGGCTGAAGAACTGTGAATACTGCAGGAACGACAAGGGCTAGAGACTTCCCCTTTGGAGGATGGATCCCCCACGCCTTGGAGAGTCGTGCAGAAGTGTTTTCCCGCCGGATGGACGCCAACAAGCCTTGCTACACGCAAATCGTGCGTTTAGCGTTTTTGGACGCTGCTGGGGCCCAGGAGGGACCAGAAGGTCGCAAATTGGACCTGCAGAGAGAGGGGACGTCGAGCAAGACAAAGAGCCCTCACTGAAGCAGGTAGCACCCGGAGAAGTGCCAGAAACAGGCACTACGAGGATGCGTGAAACGGTGCTCGCCGAAGTTGCACAAAGGAGTCCCACGTCGCCGGAGACCAACTTAGAAAGTCGTGCAATGCAGGTTAGAGTGCCGTGGACCCAGGCTTGGCTGTGCACGAAGGATTTCCGCCGGAAGTGCACAGGGGCCGGAGTAGCTTGCAAAGTCGCGGTTCCCAGCAATGCAGCCCAGCGAGGTGAGGCAAGGACTTACCTCCACCAAACTTGGGCTGAAGAGTCACTGGACTGTGGGGGTCACTTGGACGGTGTCGCTGGATTCGAGGGACCTCGCTCATCGTGCTGAGAGGAGACCCAAGGGACCGGAGATGCAGCTTTTTGGTGCCTGCGGTTGCAGGGGGAAGATTCCGTCGACCCACGGGAGATTTCTTCGGAGCTTCTGGTGCAGAGAGGAGGCAGACTACCCCCACAGCATGCACAAGCAGGAAAACAGTCGAGAAGGCGGCAGGATCAGCGTTACAGAGTTGCAGTAGTCGTCTTTGCTACTATGTTGCAGGTTTGCAGGTTTGCAGGCTTCCAGCGCGGTCAGCGGTCGATTCCTTATCAGAAGGTGAAGAGGGAGATGCAGAGGAACTCGGCTGAGCTCATGCATTCGTTATCTGAAGTTTCCCCAGAGACAGAGACCCTAAATAGCCAGAAAAGAGGGTTTGGCTACCTAGGAGAGAGGAAAGGCTACTAACACCTGAAGGAGCCTATCACAAGGAGTCTCTGACGTCACCTGGTGGCACTGGCCACTCAGAGCAGTCCAGTGTGCCAGCAGCACCTCTGTTTCCAAGATGGCAGAGGTCTGGAGCACACTGGAGGAGCTCTGGACACCTCCCAGGGGAGGTGCAGGTCAGGGGAGTGGTCACTCCCCTTTCCTTTGTCCAGTTTCGCGCCAGAGCAGGGGCTAAGGGGTCCCTGAACCGGTGTAGACTGGCTTATGCAGAATTGGGCACATCTGTGCCCAACAAAGCATTTCCAGAGGCTGGGGGAGGCTACTCCTCCCCTGCCTTCACACCATTTTCCAAAGGGAGAGGGTGTCACACCCTCTCTCAGAGGAAGTTCTTTGTTCTGCCATCCTGGGCCAGGCCTGGCTGGACCCCAGGAGGGCAGCTGCCTGTCTGAGGGGTTGGCAGCAGCAGCAGCTGCAGTGAAACCCCAGGAAGGGCAGTCTGGCAGTACCAGGGTCTGTGCTACAGACCACTGGGATCATGGAATTGTACCAAAAATGCCAGGATGGCATAGAGGGGGCAATTCCATGATCATAGACATGTTACATGGCCATATTCGGAGTTACCATGGTGAAGCTACATATAGGTAGTGACCTATATGTAGTGCACGCGTGTAATGGTGTCCCCGCACTCACAAAGTTCAGTGAATTGGCTCTGAACAATGTGGGGGCACCTTGGCTAGTGCCAGGGTGCCCTCACACTAAGTAACTTTGCACCTAACCTTTACCAGGTAAAGGTTAGACATATAGGTGACTTATAAGTTACTTAAGTGCAGTGTAAAATGGCTGTGAAATAACGTGGACGTTATTTCACTCAGGCTGCAGTGGCAGGCCTGTGTAAGAATTTTCAGAGCTCCCTATGGGTGGCAAAAGAGATGCTGCAGCCCATAGGGATCTCCTGGAACCCCAATACCCTGGGTACCTTAGTACCATATACTAGGGAATTATAAGGGTGTTCCAGTAAGCCAATGTAAATTGGTAAAAATGGTCACTAGCCTGTTAGTGACAATTTGAAAGTAATGAGAGAGCATAACCACTGAGGTTCTGGTTAGCAGAGCCTCAGTGAGACAGTTAGGCACCACACAGGGAACATATACATGCACACCTATGAGCACTGGGGCCCTGTGTGACAGGGTCCCAGTGACTCATACATATAGGCCACAAACCTATGAGCACTGGGGTCCTGACCAGCAGGATCCCAGTGACACATAACAAACATACTGAAAACATAGTGTTTTCACTATGAGCACTGAGGCCTGGCTATCAGGATCCCAGTGAGACAGTGAAAACAGTGACAAACACCCTGACATACACTCACAAACAGGCCAAAAGTGGGGGTAACAAGGCTAGAAAGAGGCTACCTTCTCACACAACCCCCCCCCAAACGAAGGACAATAAGGCTAACCTTGGCCAGTTGAGACTTTATTGTCTAAGTGGTGATAAGTAGAGAGTAGCTCTGCAATAGACTGGTTACTCCCTTTATCATCCACTATATGGTTACTTCCCTGTGGGGATGTAAACCACCCTGTTTGAAGTTTTTTAGCTAAGCAACAATGTGAGGATGTATTTTCAGAGTTTCTATCAGTAAGTTTTAGTTTAGAGCAGTGGGAATTGTCCACTGAACCTATTTGTAGTGATGGAAATGCCAGACAGGGATGCTGTCTCAGAAAAGCCATAGCTGGGCAAAAACTTTGTCCATCTGGCTGGAAGAGAGAACAGGGATGCTGTTTCTCTTGAGTTGGAGCAGGGCAGGGATGCTGTCCTATGAGCTCCACACTAGGGCAGGGATGCTGTCCTAAGTGTTGTGAGGTAGTGCAGGGTTTCTGCCCTAAAGTTTCTCTGGGAGGGCTGGAGGGATACTCCATGTTAACTAAAATGGTGCTGTTTTTCTCACCAATGTTAGTTATCCCACAGAGAGGTACTTCCACCTCAGGGAGTCCAGCTTTGCCAGCTGATGATTCCCTTGGAACAGGTGCCACCCCAGGAGAGGTTTCTCCCACCACAGGAATAGTATCCTGAATGGTAGGGTGGTTAGGGGATACTGTGATACCCTTTTTACCTGTTGATGGAGAGGGATCCTGAGTTTTCAGGCCTTCTCTCCTTTGCTTTTTCATTTCACTTGAAATGAGAGGGAACAATTCCTCAGGGATGCCCAGCATGGCTGCATGGGCATAAAACTCTACATCAGCCCAACCTGAGGCCTCTAGGTCATTACCTAAGAGACAGTCTACAGGTAAGCTAGGTGATACCACCACCTGCTTAGGGCCAGTAACTCCACCCCAACTAAACTGAATTATAGCTAAGGGAAGAAACTTAGTGGAGTTATGGACATCAATAATCTTATACTGTTGTCCAATGATGTGTTGTTCAGGAGGCACTAGGTTTTCAGTCACCAAAGTGAAACTGGCACCTGAAAAAAAACTTTTTAAACTTTTAAGAACTTTTTGAAAGTTTAGAAGTACTTTTCAGCACTTAGAAAAGAGTGAAAAGAGGAAATGCAAAACTTTTTGGCTATGTGTATATACACTGACCTTGTTTTGTATATTTTTCTCTTATGAAAAGTACAATGACAAGAGTGGTAAGTAGTCTCAAAGCACTTATCCCACCACTGCACAACCAATGTAGGAGGCTGGACTGGCTTGTAGTGAGTACCAAGGGGTACTTGCACCTTGCACCAGGCCCAGTTATCCCTTATTAGTGTATAGGGTGTCTAGCAGCTTAGGCTGATAGATAATGGTAGCTTAGCAAAGCAGCTCAGGCTGAACTAGGAGACGTGTGAAGCTACTACAGTACCACTTAGTGTCATATGCACAATATCATAAGAAAACACAATACACAGTTATACTAAAAATAAAGGTACTTTATTTTTATGACAATATGCCAAAGTATCTTAGAGTGTACCCTCAGTGAGAAAATAGGAAATATACACAAGATATATATACACAATAGCAAAAATATGCAGTATAGTCTTAGAAAACAGTGCAAACAATGTATAGTTACAATAGGATGCAATGGGGAAACATAGGGATAGGGGCAACACAAACCATATACTCCAGAAGTGGAATGCGAACCACGAATGGACCCCAAACCTATGTGACCTTGTAGAGGGTCGCTGGGACTATTAGAAAATAGTGAGAGTTAGTAAAATAACCCACCCCAAGACCCTGAAAAGTGAGTGCAAAGTGCACCAAAGTTCCCCTAAGGACAAAATAGTCGTGTTAGAGGGAGAATGCAAGGAAAACACAAATCAGCAATGCAACAACGATGGATTCCTGTCTGAAGGTACCTGTGGAACAAGGGGACCAAGTCCAAAAGTCACAAGCAGCTCGGAGATGGGCAGATGCCCAAGAAATGCCAGCGGTTGGTGCAAAGAAGCTCTTACTAGGCTGAAGAACTGTGAATACTGCAGGAACGACAAAGGCTAGAGACTTCCCCTTTGGAGGATGGATCCCCCACGCCTTGGAGAGTCGTGCAGAAGTGTTTTCCCGCCGGATGGACGCCAACAAGCCTTGCTACACGCAAATCGTGCGTTTAGCGTTTTTGGACGCTGCTGGGGCCCAGGAGGGACCAGAAGGTCGCAAATTGGACCTGCAGAGAGAGGGGACGTCGAGCAAGACAAAGAGCCCTCACTGAAGCAGGTAGCACCCGGAGAAGTGCCAGAAACAGGCACTACGAGGATGCGTGAAACGGTGCTCGCCGAAGTTGCACAAAGGAGTCCCACGTCGCCGGAGACCAACTTAGAAAGTCGTGCAATGCAGGTTAGAGTGCCGTGGACCCAGGCTTGGCTGTGCATGAAGGATTTCCGCCGGAAGTGCACAGGGGCCGGAGTAGCTTGCAAAGTCGCGGTTCCCAGCAATGCAGCCCAGCGAGGTGAGGCAAGGACTTACCTCCACCAAACTTGGGCTGAAGAGTCACTGGACTGTGGGGGTCACTTGGACGGTGTCGCTGGATTCGAGGGACCTCGCTCGTCGTGCTGAGAGGAGACCCAAGGGACCGGAGATGCAGCTTTTTGGTGCCTGCGGTTGCAGGGGGAAGATTCCGTCGACCCACGGGAGATTTCTTCGGAGCTTCTGGTGCAGAGAGGAGGCAGACTACCCCCACAGCATGCACAAGCAGGAAAACAGTCGAGAAGGCGGCAGGATCAGCGTTACAGAGTTGCAGTAGTCGTCTTTGCTACTATGTTGCAGGTTTGCAGGCTTCCAGCGCGGTCAGCGGTCGATTCCTTATCAGAAGGTGAAGAGGGAGATGCAGAGGAACTCGGCTGAGCTCATGCATTCGTTATCTGAAGTTTCCCCAGAGACAGAGACCCTAAATAGCCAGAAAAGAGGGTTTGGCTACCTAGGAGAGAGGAAAGGCTACTAACACCTGAAGGAGCCTATCACAAGGAGTCTCTGACGTCACCTGGTGGCACTGGCCACTCAGAGCAGTCCAGTGTGCCAGCAGCACCTCTGTTTCCAAGATGGCAGAGGTCTGGAGCACACTGGAGGAGCTCTGGACACCTCCCAGGGGAGGTGCAGGTCAGGGGAGTGGTCACTCCCCTTTCCTTTGTCCAGTTTCGCGCCAGAGCAGGGGCTAAGGGGTCCCTGAACCGGTGTAGACTGGCTTATGCAGAATTGGGCACATCTGTGCCCAACAAAGCATTTCCAGAGGCTGGGGGAGGCTACTCCTCCCCTGCCTTCACACCATTTTCCAAAGGGAGAGGGTGTCACACCCTCTCTCAGAGGAAGTTCTTTGTTCTGCCATCCTGGGCCAGGCCTGGCTGGACCCCAGGAGGGCAGCTGCCTGTCTGAGGGGTTGGCAGCAGCAGCAGCTGCAGTGAAACCCCAGGAAGGGCAGTCTGGCAGTACCAGGGTCTGTGCTACAGACCACTGGGATCATGGAATTGTACCAAAAATGCCAGGATGGCATAGAGGGGGCAATTCCATGATCATAGACATGTTACATGGCCATATTCGGAGTTACCATGGTGAAGCTACATATAGGTAGTGACCTATATGTAGTGCACGCGTGTAATGGTGTCCCCGCACTCACAAAGTTCAGTGAATTGGCTCTGAACAATGTGGGGGCACCTTGGCTAGTGCCAGGGTGCCCTCACACTAAGTAACTTTGCACCTAACCTTTACCAGGTAAAGGTTAGACATATAGGTGACTTATAAGTTACTTAAGTGCAGTGTAAAATGGCTGTGAAATAACGTGGACGTTATTTCACTCAGGCTGCAGTGGCAGGCCTGTGTAAGAATTTTCAGAGCTCCCTATGGGTGGCAAAAGAGATGCTGCAGCCCATAGGGATCTCCTGGAACCCCAATACCCTGGGTACCTTAGTACCATATACTAGGGAATTATAAGGGTGTTCCAGTAAGCCAATGTAAATTGGTAAAAATGGTCACTAGCCTGTTAGTGACAATTTGAAAGTAATGAGAGAGCATAACCACTGAGGTTCTGGTTAGCAGAGCCTCAGTGAGACAGTTAGGCACCACACAGGGAACATATACATGCACACCTATGAGCACTGGGGCCCTGTGTGACAGGGTCCCAGTGACTCATACATATAGGCCACAAACCTATGAGCACTGGGGTCCTGACCAGCAGGATCCCAGTGACACATAACAAACATACTGAAAACATAGTGTTTTCACTATGAGCACTGAGGCCTGGCTATCAGGATCCCAGTGAGACAGTGAAAACAGTGACAAACACCCTGACATACACTCACAAACAGGCCAAAAGTGGGGGTAACAAGGCTAGAAAGAGGCTACCTTCTCACAGACCGGCCCTGAGCTGCTGGTGTGGTGACTTTGGGGTTGCTCTGAACCCCCAACGGTGGGCTACCTTGGACCAAGAACTAAGCCCTGTAAGTGTCTTACTTACCTGGTTAACCTAACAAATACTTACCTCCCCTAGGAACTCTGAAAATTGCACTAAGTGTCCACTTTTAAAACAGCTATTTGTGAATAACTTGAAAAGTATACATGCAATTTTGATGATTTGAAGTTCCTAAAGTACTTACCTGCAATACCTTTCGAATGAGATATTACATGTAGAATTTGAACCTGTGGTTCTTAAAATAAACTAAGAAAAGATATTTTTTCTATACAAAAACCTATTGGCTGGATTTGTCTCTGAGTGTGTGTACCTCATTTATTGTCTATGTGTATGTACAACAAATGCTTAACACTACTCCTTGGATAAGCCTACTGCTCGACCACACTACCACAAAATAGAGCATTAGTATTATCTATTTTTACCACTATTTTACCTCTAAGGGGAACCCTTGGACTCTGTGCATGCTATTCCTTACTTTGAAATAGCACATACAGAGCCAACCTCCTACATTGGTGGATCAGCGGTGGGGTACAAGACTTTGCATTTGCTGGACTACTCAGCCAATACCTGATCACACGACAAATTCCAAAATTGTCATTAGAAATTGATTTTTGCAATTTGAAAAGTTTTCTAAATTCTTAAAAGACCTGCTAGGGCCTTGTGTTAGATCCTGTTTAGCATTTCTTTTAGAGTTTAAAAGTTTGTAAAAGTTTGAATTAGATTCTAGAACCAGTTGTAGATTCTTAAAAAGTATTCCAACTTTTAGAAGCAAAATGTCTAGCACAGATGTGACTGTGGTGGAACTCGACACCACACCTTACCTCCATCTTAAGATGAGGGAGCTAAGGTCACTCTGTAAAATAAAGAAAATAACAATGGGCCCCAAACCTACCAAAATACAGCTCCAGGAGCTTTTGGCAGAGTTTGAAAAGGCCAACCCCTCTGAGGGTGGCAACTCAGAGGAAGAGGATAGTGACTTGGAGGAAAATTCCCCCCTACCAGTCCTATCTAGGGAGGACAGGGTCCCTCAAACCCTGACTCCTAAAATAATAGTCAGAGATGCTGGTTCCCTCACAGGAGAGACCAACACCTCTGAAATCACTGAGGATAGCCCCAGTGAAGAGGACATCCAGTTAGCCAGGATGGCCAAAAGATTGGCTTTGGAAAGACAGATCCTAGCCATAGAGAGGGAAAGACAAGAGATGGGCCTAGGACCCATCAATGGTGGCAGCAACATAAATAGGGTCAGAGATTCTCCTGACATGTTGAAAATCCCTAAAGGGATTGTAACTAAATATGAAGATGGTGATGACATCACCAAATGGTTCACAGCTTTTGAGAGGGCTTGTGTAACCAGAAAAGTGAACAGATCTCACTGGGGTGCTCTCCTTTGGGAAATGTTCACAGGAAAGTGTAGGGATAGACTCCTCACACTCTCTGGGCAAGATGCAGAATCTTATGACCTCATGAAGGGTACCCTGATTGAGGGCTTTGGATTCTCCACTGAGGAGTATAGGATTAGATTCAGGGGGGCTCAAAAATCCTCGAGCCAGACCTGGGTTGACTTTGTAGACTACTCAGTGAAAACACTAGATGGTTGGATTCAAGGCAGTGGTGTAAGTAATTATGATGGGCTGTACAATTTATTTGTGAAAGAACACCTGTTAAGTAATTGTTTCAATGATAAACTGCATCAGCATCTGGTAGACCTAGGACCAATTTCTCCCCAAGAATTGGGAAAGAAGGCGGACCATTGGGTCAAGACAAGGGTGTCCAAGACTTCAACAGGGGGTGACCAAAAGAAAGGGGTCACAAAGACTCCCCAGGGGAAGGGTGATGAGACAACCAAAACTAAAAATAGTAAAGAGTCTTCTACAGGCCCCCAAAAACCTGCACAGGAGGGTGGGCCCAGAGCCTCTTCACAAAACAATGGGTACAAGGGTAAAAACTTTGATCCCAAAAAGGCCTGGTGTCATAGCTGTAAACAGCATGGACACCAAACTGGAGACAAGGCCTGTCCCAAGAAAGGTTCCACTCCAAACTCCCATCCAGGTAACACTGGTATGGCTAGTCTCCAAGTGGGATCAACAGTGTGCCCAGAGCAAATCAGGGTCCACACTGAAGCTACTCTAGTTTCTGAGGGTGGGGTGGATTTAGCCACACTAGCTGTCTGGCCGCCTAACATGCAAAAATACAGACAGCAACTCTTAATTAATGGGACTAGAATAGAGGGCCTGAGGGATACAGGTGCCAGTGTCACCATGGTGACAGAGAAACTGGTTTCCCCTGGCCAATACCTGACTGGAAAAACTTACACAGTCACCAACGCTGACAATCAGAGAAAAGTACATCCCATGGCAATGGTTACTTTAGAATGGGGAGGGGTCAATGGCCTGAAACAGGTGGTGGTCTCCTCAAATATCCCAGTGGACTGTCTGCTTGGAAATGACCTGGAGTCCTCAGCATGGGCTGAGGTAGAACTAAAAACCCATGCAGCAATGCTGGGTATCCCTGAACTGGTGTGTGTGAAAACAAGAGCACAGTGCAAGGCACAGGGTGAACAAGTAGAGCTGGAGTCTGGAAGAATGGCCCAGCCTACCAAGAGAACAGGAAAGTCAGTTGGGAAACCAACTGCAACACAGCAAAAGAAAGGGAACCTCTCTTCTCAGGAAGAAGTTCTGCCCTCTGAGGGAACTGAGCCTTTGGAGCTTGAACCTTATCAGGTTGAGCTCTTAGGCCCAGGGGGACCCTCAAGGGAGGAGCTGTGTAAGGGACAAGAAACCTGTCCCTCTCTTGAAGGCCTTAGGCAGCAAGCTGCTGAAGAGTCCAAAGGCAAGAAAAATGGAACACATAGGGTCTATTGGGAAGATGGACTCCTGTACACTGAGGCCAGAGACCCCAAACCTGGTGCCACTAGGAGAGTGGTAGTGCCTCAGCTGTTCAGGAAGTTCATCCTAACATTGGCCCATGACATTCCCCTTGCTGGACATTTGGGACAAACCAAGACGTGGGAGAGGTTAGTCAACCACTTCTACTGGCCCAATATGTCCAACATGGTTAAGGAGTTTTGCCTCTCCTGCCCCACCTGTCAAGCCAGTGGTAAGACAGGTGGGCACCCAAAGGCCCCCCTCATTCCACTTCCAGTGGTGGGGGTTCCCTTTGAAAGAGTGGGTGTGGACATAGTTGGTCCACTGGAACCTCCCACAGCCTCAGGAAATATGTATATCCTGGTAGTAGTGGATCATGCTACCAGGTATCCTGAAGCTATTCCCCTTAGGTCGACTACTGCCCCTGCAGTAGCCAAGGCCCTCATTGGTATCTTTACCAGAGTGGGTTTCCCTAAGGAGGTGGTGTCTGACAGAGGTACCAACTTCATGTCAGCATACCTAAAGCACATGTGGAATGAGTGTGGAGTGACTTATAAATTCACTACACCATACCATCCACAAACTAATGGCTTGGTTGAGAGATTCAACAAGACATTAAAAGGCATGATCATGGGGCTCCCAGAAAAGCTCAAAAGGAGATGGGATGTCCTCTTGCCATGTCTGCTTTTCGCTTACAGAGAGGTGCCACAGAAGGGAGTAGGATTCTCACCCTTTGAACTTCTGTTTGGTCATCCTGTAAGGGGACCACTTGCCCTTGTTAAAGAAGGCTGGGAGAGACCTCTCCATGAGCCTAAACAGGACATAGTGGACTATGTACTTGGCCTTCGCTCTAGAATGGCAGAGTACATGGAAAAGGCAACCAAAAACCTTGAGGCCAGCCAACAGCTCCAGAAGTTTTGGTATGACCAAAAGGCTGCACTGGTTGAGTTCCAACCAGGGCAGAAAGTCTGGGTTCTGGAGCCTGTGGCTCCCAGGGCACTCCAGGACAAATGGAGTGGCCCTTACCCGGTACTAGAAAGGAAGAGTCAGGTCACCTACCTGGTGGACCTGGGCACAAGCAGGAGCCCCAAGAGGGTGATCCATGTGAACCGCCTTAAGCTCTTCCATGACAGGGCTGATGTCAATCTGTTGATGGTAACAGATGAGGATCAGGAGGCAGAGAGTGAACCTCTCCCTGATCTTCTGTCATCAGACCCAAAAGATGGCACAGTAGATGGAGTGATCTACTCAGACACCCTCTCTGGCCAACAGCAAGCTGATTGTAGGAGAGTCCTACAACAGTTTCCTGAACTCTTCTCCTTAACCCCTGGTCAGACACACCTGTGTACCCATGATGTGGACACAGGAGACAGCATGCCTGTCAAGAACAAAATCTTTAGACAGTCTGACCATGTTAAGGAAAGCATCAAGGTGGAAGTCCACAAGATGCTGGAATTGGGAGTAATTGAGCGCTCTGACAGCCCCTGGGCTAGCCCAGTGGTCTTAGTCCCCAAACCTCACACCAAAGATGGAAAGAAAGAGATGAGGTTTTGTGTGGACTACAGAGGGCTCAATTCTGTCACCAAGACAGATGCCCATCCAATTCCAAGAGCTGATGAGCTCATTGATAAATTAGGTGCTGCCAAATTTCTAAGTACCTTTGACTTGACAGCAGGGTACTGGCAAATAAGAATGGCACCTGGAGCAAAAGAAAAGACAGCATTCTCCACACCTGATGGGCATTATCAGTTTACTGTTATGCCCTTTGGTTTAAAGAATGCCCCTGCCACCTTCCAAAGGTTGGTGAATCAAGTCCTTGCTGGCTTGGAGTCCTTTAGCACAGCTTATCTTGATAATATTGCTGTCTTTAGCTCCACCTGGCAGGATCACCTGGTCCACCTGAAGAAGGTTTTGAAGGCTCTGCAATCTGCAGGCCTCTCTATCAAGGCATCCAAATGCCAGATAGGGCAGGGAACTGTGGTTTACTTGGGCCACCTTGTAGGTGGAGGCCAAGTTCAGCCACTCCAACCCAAGATCCAGACTATTCTGGACTGGGTAGCTCCAAAAACCCAGACTCAAGTCAGGGCATTCCTTGGCTTGACTGGGTATTACAGGAGGTTTGTGAAGGGATATGGATCCATTGTGACAGCCCTCACTGAACTCACCTCCAAGAAAATGCCCAAGAAAGTGAACTGGACTGTGGAATGCCAACAGGCCTTTGACACCCTGAAACAGGCAATGTGCTCAGCACCAGTTCTAAAAGCTCCAGATTATTCTAAGCAGTTCATTGTGCAGACTGATGCCTCTGAACATGGGATAGGGGCAGTTTTGTCCCAAACAAATGATGATGGCCTTGACCAGCCTGTTGCTTTCATTAGCAGGAGGTTACTCCCCAGGGAGCAGCGTTGGAGTGCCATTGAGAGGGAGGCCTTTGCTGTGGTTTGGTCCCTGAAGAAGCTGAGACCATACCTCTTTGGGACTCACTTCCTAGTTCAAACTGACCACAGACCTCTCAAATGGCTGATGCAAATGAAAGGTGAAAATCCTAAACTGTTGAGGTGGTCCATCTCCCTACAGGGAATGGACTTTATAGTGGAACACAGACCTGGGACTGCCCATGCCAATGCAGATGGCCTTTCCAGGTTCTTCCACTTAGAAAATGAAGACTCTCTTGGGAAAGGTTAGTCTCATCCTCTTTCGTTTGGGGGGGGGTTGTGTAAGGAAATGCCTCCTTGGCATGGTTGCCCCCTGACTTTTTGCCTTTGCTGATGCTATGTTTACAATTGAAAGTGTGCTGAGGCCTGCTAACCAGGCCCCAGCACCCGTGTTCTTTCCCTAACCTGTACTTTTGTATCCACAATTGGCAGACCCTGGCATCCAGATAAGTCCCTTGTAACTGGTACTTCTAGTACCAAGGGCCCTGATGCCAAGGAAGGTCTCTAAGGGCTGCAGCATGTCTTATGCCACCCTGGAGACCTCTCACTCAGCACAGACACACTGCTTGCCAGCTTGTGTGTGCTAGTGAGGACAAAACGAGTAAGTCGACATGGCACTCCCCTCAGGGTGCCATGCCAGCCTCTCACTGCCTATGCAGTATAGGTAAGACACCCCTCTAGCAGGCCTTACAGCCCTAAGGCAGGGTGCACTATACCATAGGTGAGGGTACCAGTGCATGAGCCTGGTACCCCTACAGTGTCTAAACAAAACCTTAGACATTGTAAGTGCAGGGTAGCCATAAGAGTATATGGTCTGGGAGTCTGTCAAACACGAACTCCACAGCACCATAATGGCTACACTGAAAACTGGGAAGTTTGGTATCAAACTTCTCAGCACAATAAATGCACACTGATGCCAGTGTACATTTTATTGTAAAATACACCCCAGAGGGCACCTTAGAGGTGCCCCCTGAAACTTAACCGACTATCTGTGTAGGCTGACTAGTTTTAGCAGCCTGCCACAAACCGAGACATGTTGCTGGCCCCATGGGGAGAGTGCCTTTGTCACTCTGAGGCCAGTAACAAAGCCTGCACTGGGTGGAGATGCTAACACCTCCCCCAGGCAGGAATTGTCACACCTGGCGGTGAGCCTCAAAGGCTCACCTCCTTTGTGCCAACCCAGCAGGACACTCCAGCTAGTGGAGTTGCCCGCCCCCTCCGGCCAGGCCCCACTTTTGGCGGCAAGACCGGAGAAAATAATGAGAAAAACAAGGAGGAGTCACTGGCCAGTCAGGACAGCCCCTAAGGTGTCCTGAGCTGAAGTGACTCTAACTTTTAGAAATCCTCCATCTTGCAGATGGAGGATTCCCCCAATAGGGTTAGGATTGTGACCCCCTCCCCTTGGGAGGAGGCACAAAGAGGGTGTACCCACCCTCAGGGCTAGTAGCCATTGGCTACTAACCCCCCAGACCTAAACACGCCCTTAAATTTAGTATTTAAGGGCTACCCTGAACCCTAGAAAATTAGATTCCTGCAACTACAAGAAGAAGGACTGCCCAGCTGAAAACCCCTGCAGCGGAAGACCAGAAGACGACAACTGCCTTGGCTCCAGAAACTCACCGGCCTGTCTCCTGCCTTCCAAAGATCCTGCTTCAGCGACGCCTTCCAAAGGGACCAGCGACCTCGACATCCTCTGAGGACTGCCCCTGCTTCGAAAAGACAAGAAACTCCCGAGGACAGCGGACCTGCTCCAAGAAAAGCTGCAACTTTGTTTCCAGCAACTTTAAAGAACCCTGCAAGCTCCCCGCAAGAAGCGTGAGACTTGCAACACTGCACCCGGCGACCCCGACTCGGCTGGTGGCGATCCAACACCTCAGGAGGGACCCCAGGACTACTCTGATACTGTGAGTACCAAAATCTGTCCCCCCCTGAGCCCCCACAGCGCCGCCTGCAGAGGGAATCCCGAGGCTTCCCCTGACCGCGACTCTTTGAACCTAAAGTCCCGACGCCTGGGAGAGACCCTGCACCCGCAGCCCCCAGGACCTGAAGGACCGGACTTTCACTGGAGAAGTGACCCCCAGGAGTCCCTCTCCCTTGCCCAAGTGGAGGTTTCCCCGAGGAACCCCCCCCTTGCCTGCCTGCAGCGCTGAAGAGATCCCGAGATCTCTCATAGACTAACATTGCGAACCCGACGCTTGTTTCTACACTGCACCCGGCCGCCCCCGCGCCGCCGAGGGTGAAATTTCTGTGTGGACTTGTGTCCCCCCCGGTGCCCTACAAAACCCCCCTGGTCTGCCCTCCGAAGACGCGGGTACTTACCTGCAAGCAGACCGGAACCGGGGCACCCCCTTCTCTCCATTCTAGCCTATGCGTTTTGGGCACCACTTTGAACTCTGCACCTGACCGGCCCTGAGCTGCTGGTGTGGTGACTTTGGGGTTGCTCTGAACCCCCAACGGTGGGCTACCTTGGACCAAGAACTAAGCCCTGTAAGTGTCTTACTTACCTGGTTAACCTAACAAATACTTACCTCCCCTAGGAACTCTGAAAATTGCACTAAGTGTCCACTTTTAAAACAGCTATTTGTGAATAACTTGAAAAGTATACATGCAATTTTGATGATTTGAAGTTCCTAAAGTACTTACCTGCAATACCTTTCGAATGAGATATTACATGTAGAATTTGAACCTGTGGTTCTTAAAATAAACTAAGAAAAGATATTTTTTCTATACAAAAACCTATTGGCTGGATTTGTCTCTGAGTGTGTGTACCTCATTTATTGTCTATGTGTATGTACAACAAATGCTTAACACTACTCCTTGGATAAGCCTACTGCTCGACCACACTACCACAAAATAGAGCATTAGTATTATCTATTTTTACCACTATTTTACCTCTAAGGGGAACCCTTGGACTCTGTGCATGCTATTCCTTACTTTGAAATAGCACATACAGAGCCAACCTCCTACACCAGGCTGTCTAGAGGTAGCTGTAGGCAAGCCAAGGCTGAACTAGGAGACATGCAAAGCTCTTGCAATATCACTGCAGTCACACAGTACTCACACATGAAAGACAATACTCAGGTTTACAAAATTAAAGGTACTTTATTTTAGTGACACAATGCCAAAAATACTTTGGAGACTATACTCCCTTAGGAGGTAAGTAATATACACAATATATGCACTAGTAACCAAAAACAGGTAAGTACACAGTCAGAAAACAGTGCAAATAGTGAAAAACACAATGGGTTGCAATGGGCCTAGGGGGAACACACACCATATACTAAAAAAGTGGAATGCGATATTCGGTTTCCCACCTGGGCAGGTGTAGTGTGTAGAGGGGCGCTGGGAGTGTAAGAAAACACCAAAGGTAAGTAATAGACCCCACCCCAGAGCCCAGGAAAACAGGAGTAAATCACAGTAAGTTTCCTGAAACATACAAGAAGTTGTGATAGAAGATTATGCAAGAACCAGAAGAGACTGCAAGACACCAACAATGGATTTCAGGATCTGAAGACCTGTGGAAGAAGGGGACCAAGTCCTTGAAGCACCGAAGAGTCCAGGGAGAACAGGAGCCCCTGCTACCCCGGATGAAGGTGCAAAAGAAGAACCACTGGTGAGAAGACAAAGTCAGTATTGCACCAAAGAAGACAGATTTGCATTCCTAATTGGTGCAGAAGATATCCCTCGCCAGAAGGATGAATGCAGTCTGGTTTGTGTCACTGGATTCCGCCAACAAGCCTTGGCACTCGCAAAGCTTGCGGTTAGCGGAAAATGGCGCTGCCTGGGACGAGGAGGGACCTGGTGGTCTCTACCCAGGAGCGGAGACAGAGGGGGCTCTCAGCAACTCAGAGAGCCCTCAGAAGCCCAGGCAGCGTGCACAGGAGCCCCACAGCACGGGGACAAAGAAGGTGCAAATGGAGGCCCATGCAGAACAATACAAAGGATTCCCATGCCGCCGAAGAACCACTCAGGAAGCTGTGCATCTCCGGATGGAGTGCTTGGGCCTAAGCTGTGCTGTGCACAAAGAACTTCTTGGAAGGCCGCACACAAGTCTTGGCAACTGCATGTCATATGTTGCATGGGGGTACTGTCTTGCGTGGGGAGGCAAGCTCTTACCTCCACCAAAGTTGAACAGTTGGACATTGGGACTGTCGGAGTCATGTTAGTCCACCACTCATGTTGTTGGATCCAAGTCTGTTGTCTGGAGAAGGGACCCAAGCCACCGGTTGTCGCTGCAGAGAGGTGCCTGCTGAAGCAGGGAAGTGACTCCGTCACTCCACAGGAGATGCCTTAGGTTCTTCTGGTGCAGGCTGAAGACAGTCAGTCCTCGGAGCATGCACGACCTGGAAACTGTTGCAGTTGCTGGCGGGGGCTCAAGATACAATATTGCACAAGTCGTCTTTGCTTCTTTGTTGCAGGTTTGTAGTGTTCCTGGAGTGGTCAGCGGTTTTTCCGTCGGTAAAAGATGAAGTAACGGATGCAGAGTATTCCTGCTGCAGTCTTGCAATCTGAATCTGAAGAAACATGCAGGGGAGAGACCCTAAATAGCCCTAAAAGGAGGATTGGTCACCTAACCAGGTAAGCACCTATCAGGATGGGTCTTTGAAGTCACCTGTTGGCACTGGCCACTTAGATGCTCCCATAGTGCCCCACCACCTTGGAATACAAGATGGCAAAACCCAGGGACACTCTGGAGGAGCTCTGAGGGTGATGGGCAGGGGTGTGGTCACGCTGCTTTTCTTTGTCCTGTTTTGCGCCAGAACAGGGACTGGGGATCCCTGAACTGGTGTAGACTAGATTATGCAAGGAGGGCACCACCTGTGCCCTTCGAAGCATTTCCAGAGGCTTTGGGAGGGTACCTCTCTCATGCCTGTAACACCTATTTCCAAAGAGAGGGTGTAACAACCCTCTCCCAAAGGACGTCCTTTGTTCTGCCTTCCTGGGCTTGAGCTGCCCAAGCAAAAGGATGGCAGAAACCGGTCTATGAGGTGGCAGCAGCTGGGGCTGCCCGGAAAACCTCAGACGGCTTGTATGGCAGTACTGAGGGTCCACTGTGGAGCCCTCAGGATGCATGGAATTGTGCAGCCTATACTGGAATCAGTATTGGGATACAATTCCCAGTTGTTAGACACCTTACATGGCCATATTCTGAGTTACAATTGTGAAGATGGATATAGGTATTGATTTATGTCCAGTGCACACTTAAAATGGTGTCTCTCTACTCATGAAGTCTGGGAAAATGGGCCTGAACGACGTGGGGGCACCTCTGCTAGTGCAGGGGTGCCGTCACACACAGGTACTTTGCACCCAACCTTCAGGGTCTGAAGGCCTGACATATAGGTGACTTATAAGTGACCTGGTGCAGTGAAAATGGCTGTGCATGCACCATTTCACACAGGCTGCAGTGGTAGTCCTGTAGAAGCATTTGCATGGGCTCCCTATGGGTGGCAAAAGTAGCAGCAGCCCATAGGGATCCCCTAGAACCCCAATGCCCTGGGTACCTAGGCACCACATACTAGGGACTTATAAGGGGGCACCAGTATGCCAATTTGGGATGAAATACTGGGTTACCAGTATGAAAGGACAAATTTGGAAACAGCGAGAGCATGAGCGCTGGGGTCCTGGTTAGCAGGACTCCAGTGACACAGTTAAGCATACTGACAAAAACAGTGAAACATACTGACAAGTAGGCCACAAACCATAAGCACTGGGGTCCTGACTAGCAGGATCCCGGTGACACAGTCAAAACACACTGACAAACAGGCCAATAATGGTGGTAACCATGCTAGAAAGAGGCTACTTTCTCACATGCTGGCCTGCTGCTTCTGCCTTAAGAAGGAAAGGACTGGACTTTTTCTGGAATCCTGCTTGTCAAGTTTCTGCAAGGGCTTGGACTGAACTTGCCTCCTGTTCTGAAGTCTCAGGACCACAAAACACTTTGGGGGTCATTCTGACCCCGGCTGGCGGCGGAAGCCGCCGACCTGGCTGGAACCGCCAGAATACCGCTGCACGGTCAAAAGACCGCCGTGGGTATTCTGGGTTTCCCGCTGGGCTGGCGGGCGACCGCCAGAAGGCCGCCCGCCAGCCCAGCGGGAAACACCCTTCCATGAGGATGCTGGCTCCGAATGGAGCCGGCGGAGTGGAAGGGGTGCGATGGGTGCAGTTGCACCCGTCGCGATTTTCAGTGTCTGCATGGCAGACACTGAAAATCTTTGTGGGGCCCTGTTACGGGGGCCCCTGCAGTGCCCATGCCATTAGCATGGGCACTGCAGGGGCCCCCAGGGGCCCCACGACACCCCATACCGCCATTCTGTTCCTGGCGGCCAAAACCGCCAGGAACAGGATGGCGGTCGGAATCCCCATGACGGCGCAGCAAGCTGCGCCGCCATGGAGGATTCCCCAGGGCAGCGGGAAACCGGCGGTTCACCGCCGGTTTTCCGTTTCTGACCGCGACTGTACCGCCGCGGTCAGAATCCCCATGGGAGCACCGCCAGCCTGTTGGCGGTGCTCCCGCGATCGTTGGCCTTGGCGGATTTTACCGCCAGGGTCAGAATGACCCCCTTTATCTGCCAGCATCTGGGCTCTCTTGCTGAGAACCCCCTACCCTGCCAAGTGGTGCCACATCCAGTCCCTGGGTCCTTGAAAGGAGAAGCTGGTGAACCCAAGGTGAAAAGCCACGCACCAGAGCCAAGCAGCAGAAAAATCTATGCAGCGCCTGCACCGCGGCTGAAAAATCGACACATCACCAGTGAAATCGTTCATTACAAGCTCAGTGCGGATTCATTGCCCTCTGTGCATTTAGATTTTCCATGCATTGTCCCTGGGCGACCTGAGGCTGCTTGTCTGGGAACTGATGCATCGCTTACCCAGTGGAGAAAGAATCGACACACGGCCTCACTTGCGAGTAAGGAATCAACGTATCACTTGCCTTTCTCACATGCACTCACCTGTGCAGCTTTATTTTTGATGCATACTGCATACTTTGTGCTAAAACATCGCATCCATTGGTTTCTATGAATTAAGACTCTTTTTACTTTAAAAATTAATATCTTTGCTTGTGTATGTTGGATTTTTGTCTTGTTTGATTTAGATAAATATTGCTTATTTTTTCTAAACTGGTGTGGGGGACTTTTGTGGTGTTTTCACTGTGTCACGGTGTTTGTGCAAATACTTTACACATTGCCTCTGAGATAAGCCTAACTGCTTGTCCCAAGCTACCAAGGGGGTGAGCAGGGGTTATCTTGGGTGTGTGACTCCCTCACCCTGACTAGAGTGAGGGTCCCTGCTTGAACAGAGTGTAAACTGACTGCAAACCAGAGACCCTATTTCTAACAACTCCCCATCCATAAACCTGTGTCACAGATGTTCTCCAGATCTGTTTAGCTGCCTCTAGGGAGAGGGGTCTGATCTCCCCATGAATTAGTTCTGTCTGGTGGTATTGCTGTGTGCTGCAGTGGTAAGGTATGTTTCGAGATGAAGAGCCCAAGCTTCAAGCTGTGCGATACGCTGGTACCTCGCCTCCTCTGCTTGCCTAAGAAGATTCCTAATGTGCCCTCTGAGAGTAACTTTGCATGCTGCCCAAAGATCATTCACCAATTGCACAGATCCAGTATTGAGTTCAAAGTATTGCGAAATTTCTTACCTTACTGCGTGGATGTAAGTCTTATCTTGAAGATGCCTGGCATTGAGGAGCCACATTGGGTGGCACGCTGTACTGGATTCTCCAATACGGAGTAGTATCGGGGTATGATCAGAGATCTCACGCGAGAGGATCTGCACATGAGACACAGAGGGGACGTCTGGGGCCGGCATGAAGAACATGTCAATGCGTGTATGTGTATGATGTGCTGTGGAAGTTTGTGTGTATTGTCGCTGACTGGGGCGCCAAATCCTCCATATATCACAGAGGCCCAGAGTGTTTGCCCATTTGTGGGGAGATCGGGCTCTGTTATGACGGGTGTCCGATTGGTAGCAGTGGAATCCATTGAAGATTTGATGACCACGTTAAAGTTGCCACTTATAAGGGTAGAACCAGGCAGTAGCTGCGCTGCAACCTCAAGGAGTGTGGTCAGGAAGGAGTCTAGTGCAGCGGGAGTGGGATAAACATACAAGAGGTTCAGTGGGCAGCCCTCTACTATGCCTGCCAGGGCGATATAGGAGGATCAGACCAGAACAGTCACAACCATAGGGAAGGCCCGACAAAAAAGGATCCCCACTCCCCGAGACCCTCTGGCAAACCCAGCATGGTAACCTCTATCATAGCCTTGACGAATTAGAAATGGACATCTAGTGCCCTATTAGATATGTTTCTTTTATCATCAAGATGGTGCATAGGAGATGGTGGGCATAGCGCATCACCGCAGAACACTTGATCTTGTCTAAGAGACCATTAACGTTCCATTACAGAGCACTCTAGGGAGTCAAGATGGGGCGAGATGTGCCAGTATAAGCAGGATTAAAGGTTCACTCAGCATTTTATGGAAAACTAAGTACCAATCGCCCCGTGAATGCATGAGACCCGCTGCCAGTTGAACAATGTCAGGTCAATATGACAATGTAAAGTAAAAGACAAACATAAATAAATAGCAAAACAAAGCAATATAAGCATCCTGCATAAGAATCCCTTATCCCTCAACTCCCCCCACCCTATACTTCCCTCCCAAGAAGCATCTATTGCCCTGGAATATATACCCCAAATCAAAACCAATATGTCTTGAAACGGTGTGGAGTGTTGGACCCCTCCATGCAGTGTGGTTTCGGCGCCTGCGTGGGCAGGCTTGAAACGTTCAAATATGGCCTACGAGATTAGTTTCCCACCCAGGCCCCAAAACAGGCCAATCTTAACATTGATAGGAGAAGGAGTCTGACTTAGTCAGTCTTCCATTTGACTTGCAATCTGAGAGCCTCCTTCAGCATCCAAGGATGGCTCCAATCTCTGGCGCAACGCTGAAGATCCTGAGTGGGGAATAGTGACATGTTTCTGGTGTTACACCGTCTTGGTCGACAGCGAGTGCGGGCCCTTTTCTGGCACCAAGTCAACTGCAATCCCTGAGCCAAAGCTGTCAAGCAGGTGTGGTGGATGAACGAGATGGGTGAAACAGTTGCTTCTCCTCTGTGAGCCATTCCCAGGCCAACTCTTGGGTTTCATAAAAGTAGAATTTTTCTCTTTATATGACTAAGTCGTGCTAAAAACAGGAGCATGTAGGATAGTTTTAGAGCCCTTAGTTTCTGTTTAACAGCTTCATATGACCTGTGTTAAGCTTGGACCTCACAGGTGTAATCCGGAAAGATCAATATTTTGGAGTTTTGATACCAGAGGTTGAGAACGATCTGGCCTCTCTCAGGGTACAATCTCTATCCTTGAAATTGAATAATCTTGCTATCATGGGCCATCGCTGTGCACCTGGAGGAGGTTTAGAGGTGAGCTCTCTGTGGACCCATTCTACTGCAAACCAGAGAGAAAGTTTGTCTGCAGGCATCCAAGATTTGAGCCATTACTCAAGAAATTCAGTAGACAGAGAGTGCTCTATATCTTCTGGGAAACCCGCAGTTGATTGTATTGGGAGTGGTTTTCAGTATCCTCAGTGTGGTGATGGAGTTCATTTGTGTGTGGGAGGAGGCGAGCCAACTTGGCCTTGACGTCAGCAACTTCATCTTCCACTGTACAGAGGCATCCCTCCGGTTCTGCAAAAGGGCCAGTGGTGCCACGCAAGTCCTGGCAGAGAAGCGCTACATCTTCACACACCTCTCCTATCTTCGCCACAACAACGGATTGTAATACGTGTATGGCTTGGAGGATTTTGTCAAGGCCACCTTCAGCTACTGCACGTTTGTCAAGTGTCTCCCCTCCTGTTGCTCCTATAGGAGTAGTGAAGTGGTCGAAGCACGGTTGGGTGGGGATCGTATTTGTGGCCCTGTCTTTCCCCATATTTCTGCACAACAGGACGGTCTCCTCACATAAAAGCTCAGCCTGCTTACCGCAGTACTGTGGTATCATGAGCAGCCGAGCACAGTATTGACCACCAACACTGAACAGGAAAAGAGCAGGGATGAAAGGAAGAACAAGGCCCCGACAGGCGAGGTGAGCAATAGCCCAGGCAGCTCACGGCCCCACAGGTCGTACCGAAACCAGGTCTAGTCCAATTAAGTTGTCAGCAAGGGCCCTTAGTACTAGGAATCTATTCCTTGGTGTGCTTTAGGATTAGTAAGTTGGGTCAACAGTGTCCAGCAGAGCGTTTCTGACCCTGGTGGCCAGACCAGGAGATGGATGAAAAGCTCAGGACTTGATGTACGGTGGTACCAAGAGTGGAGTGTCACCCTGTGTCTCCAATCTAAGGAAGGTTGGAAAGCTGCACCCCTCCAAAAGGTAAAGGAAGAAGAAAAAGGGAAGTCCCCTACAGTTCCACTCAGGTGGATTCTCTCTGTAGGCAGCCACACGCACCAGAGGAACTTAGGAGCCAGTGCAGGTCACCATCTGGTAAGGCGCAATGGATCTATTTGCTGTGAGAGCCACCAAGCAGGTGTTGAGTTATATAGTGTGTACACTCAAAGAGAAGTGCTTCCCCTAAACAGTTCCAAGTCCCAAACATGCACTCACAGGGGGTTAGAGGGGCCAGGGGTGTGGTGTGAACTGGCGTTTACTATTACATTAAATCACTGCCTTGTGCCACCAGCCCAAGTCGGAATAGGAAGGGGTGTTCCTCCAGAGGATGAGAAAAAAGGCAGGAGGCCTCTGACAGTTCAACCCATGTGGCCCGCCATGTAGCCCGTACCTAAAGGACACAAGGTCCAAGGATTAGCCCTCGCCATCCAGGCCTGGTTTGCCTGCTGCGGGTCAGTATAGTCTCGTAGAGATGCCGGGCTGCATGGTTGGTGCCCCTGAGGAGCGTGGCCTGTACCACAGCCGGTTTACAGCAGGTTTGGC
The DNA here is from genome assembly GCF_031143425.1 of Pleurodeles waltl. Classification (NCBI taxonomy): domain Eukaryota; kingdom Metazoa; phylum Chordata; class Amphibia; order Caudata; family Salamandridae; genus Pleurodeles; species Pleurodeles waltl. The sequence continues at coordinate 882,515,805 of NC_090444.1, read as the reverse complement.
AGCGGGTCCGATGCCGGTCCCCACTTTCTGGTGATTATGAAGTCTGGGCCAGCGAGGCCTCCCAATCCGGCATGAGGCTGCTACCCCGGGGCCCGATAATGTCTGCAGGCTGCCCCTGGGCCGTGGGAGAGGAAATGGGGAGGTTGTAATGCTGGAGCTAGTCACTGGGTCTACCGCCCACGCGGTCCCATTAAAATGGGATCAGCACCCTTAACCTATCCTCACACCACACCAAGTTGGGAAGGGGCCGGAGCCCTTACCTGTACCTGACAGGACCATGGTCAGATAGCTGGGGCTTCCGCCCATCTCCTTAACCGTAGGCTAACCACTTGTCAGTGTTCCAGCTGACACAACACATCAGGGCTGTCACATCCCCAAGGTGCTGCGGTCAGCCGCACCATTCAGAAGTCTAGTCTTGGGCCGGGTCCACCATCTTGGGCCTCACCAGGGGTCCAACTGTGCACTCCGTGGCCAGGGAGCCGAGGCCATAAAATGCCTCAATCAGACATACAAGAGTGCGGACATTATCAGGCCCATACCCGCCAGATGTCTCTGAGCAGCGCAGCTGATGGTGGCGGGTGACCAAGGGGTCCGGAGCACTCTCAGAGTGCGACCACCATCTTGACGTCCCTGGCCACCTTACCTCCTGTACAAATTAAGCACTGTGTATTGCCAGTGGTTCCAATGTGATAGAAAACAGGAAGGGGCAACAGAGGACACCCCTACCTAGTGTCCATTTCTGGTCCATACCTTGGAGATGATGGTCCAGTTCTTATTCATGCAGTAGGTTCCATATAAAGAATCTGGACAAAACTCAGAAAGAGGCCTCTTAATTCCACCATCTTGTACCTTAATTTCGGTGTATCAACTGCCTTTTATAAGGAGCTCTAATTTGATGTTGATAGAAATGTAGTTCACTGTTAATCATCATCTGTTGCATATTTCACCTGCAGAATTGGAAAACATCCACTAAATTGGGGTTTTATAATATTCTCCAGCTTTTCTTTTCCTTCTGAATTGGCTTTTCAGGACTTCGTAAGAATGAAATCCCACACTGCATATAGACAGTTCGTAAAGGATACATTTCCACCTATTTGTGAATGGTCTAACCCTCCAACCTTGTAGCATATTTAAAGCAAGACTAAAGAAGCACCAGGATGAAGTGCCTGCCTGGCTTCAGAGAACTGACTGTATTTTTGAGGTCCAAAGTTTGCTTTGCTGATTGGCCAATCATTACCTGGCAAAGAAAAGATGTTGGGGTGTTCCTTGTTCTGGGTCTCCATTCAAGCTGCCAGCACATGCTTTGAGGAGGAAAATGGAAAACAGAAGCTGTCCCCTTTGCGTAACATGGGACAATAATGGGAGATTGGATGACATGAAACCATGATGACTACCTGAAGTGTCCCAAGATCTTGTTTTTTTAATAAACAACTTTTTTGATTTTTATTACAACAGAGCAAGTCAAAAGCATGCCAAGCATTTCGCCACAACCATTATTGGCTAATTGCATCAATGTCAGCAGTACTGCTCCCCAGGAGAACCAGCAGGACAGCCAGATAGGTGGTGGAATAACAGAGGTTAATTCGTCATATCTAGTCCTGAGTCCCTCCACCATTTGTCCCATATCTTGTGGTATTTGGCAGGGCACCCCCTGGCTTTGTACACTGGCTTCTGTTGTTGGGCACACCAATCTACTCCTTGATGCCGCTGAATTAATGAGGGAGGTTCAGAGGATTTCCAGTGAGATGCTATGTCTCTCTTTGCTACCATGGTGGATGTGCCCAGCAGAAACTCGTCTGCCGCATGCCCCCGGCACCCTCAAACACTCCCAGTATCAACAATAACGGGGAGAGGTCTACCACCCAACCCAGCACCGCTGAGAGCTCTGTAACCATGGCTTCCTAGAATCTTTGTATGCCTGGGCAAGCCCAGACCATGTGATAGAAGTCTGTGGTATTTTGAGAGCAGAGGAAGCACTCAGAGCGGATAAGGAGACCTATTTTGTACAGATGGTCTGGAGTGATATTATGTGCAGTGGAGATAGTATGTCTGTATCAATTTATGTCTACAGGATACCATCATGATTCTGGGAGCCATCAATGCATCTCTCTGGTCCTCCTCTTCCAAGGGGCCTATCCATGCTTCCAATCAGGCCCTGAGGGTCCTATAGCATTGGGGGCATCCATGATGACTGTACTGTAGATCTGGAAGATGCCACCCCTCCCAGGAGCACCAATCATGAGCTTTGCCTCAAGGAGACTGAATTCTGGGAGGGATGTGCTGTGTGTGATGTGGGTATTGTAGGTCCTTATGGAATTGGGTTGTGGACAGTGCATATGTGGTTTAAGAAATTGGTTTTTGTTGTTGATCTTGTGCAATTTATAGGAGGCTTTCTTGGAATCAGGCAGTTGTGATCTATAAAGGAGCAACCCAGCAAGTCAGTCTCACGTTTGAGTCCAGACAAAAGCATAAAAACAGGTCTGCTGCATTGAAAAAAAATTATGACTGAGGTTCCTTTCAGTTGTAAAACAGCCCTTCATGTATTGCAATAAAAGCACTATGACACACGCAGAACGATAAAGCAAAAAGACAAAAGCATGATGGTGAGACAAAAATACCCCTCTTGGATGATCAGATATTTTATTGATGGTGTCTCAAAGTAGTGACTGACGGGGACTGACCCAAAGAAGTCAATGATTAAAGAGAAGTGATCCTTAGGTCACTTTATGTTTGATGTAAACATTTGCCCTTCTGAACAGCTGTTCTGTGAAGCTAGACCTAAAAGTGAAAGAAATCTTCCTTTCCTTAGAAGAGGTCATAATGAAGACATTGTAGTCGGAGATGCTGATGGATTTCAGGTACTTCCTTCAAAATAACTGCAATGGACGTGCTACAGTTATAAATCATGCAGAGGGCTCTAGTCTTTTTTTTTTTGCAGATGATGGGTATCTGATCTTCTGAACTAGCTGGTTGGTATGGAGAAACCATATATAGGAAAAAGTGAAAGTGTAAATGAGCCCTAGTTTTTGGTAAAAGCAGCCCACAATAGAAAGTGACAACATACGTTCCAGATGGAAGGTTCTTTGTTACATGGTGCACAGATCATGCACCCATACAGGTCCATAACATGAGCTTGACCCTTTCTCTGTCCCAAAAGTCTTGCCTACCTAGACCATGGATCTGCATCGAGATGAACAAGGACTTGGAGGCCAGGGATTGCTTAGTAACTCTTCAGATAATCTTATCCTGCAGGGGTGCGTGGAGCTGTGTCAGTCAATCAGTTGAATAACTTTATTCGGCAATTGCCATAAAAGTGCAAACCAAAACACATATTACGATTCTATAAATAGTATAAAACACAATTAAAAACTATAAAACAATTTCTAAGAACATCATATAAGCATCCAATTTAAAACCCCTTGACATGTAGCAGATAAATATACTAAAACATGATTAAAAATCACAAAAGCACAAAAATTACAGATGTTATCTCAAAATAGTAAACTTTCACAAACATATAGAGATTAAAATAGAGTAGACCGTTTCCTCATACTTAAAGAAGCTGTAACAAAATCTAATGCGTGATGACAAGTTTGGATATCTGGCAATCTCTGGAAATATAATAGAGCTTCCTTGTAGTGGATAGGTCTAAGATGACATAAAATGGGTAAAATAAAAGCCTTTCTGGGAGCAGCATATAGAGGGCAAAAAAGAAGAAAATGTGAGGTACTCTGATTTGATTTGGAATCACAGGGGCAGGTGGTAGATCCTTTTTCCAAAAACATGGTTCGGGAAAGGCTACCTTAAAATGAATTAGATTAAATCTGAAAAGTGTTAAAAGAGAAGTTATTCTAGAACTTGAAAACCAGATCAAATAGGGTTCAAGACATGGAACAGTCACAATCCGAGTGTAGGGATGGAAAGATTTCAGTTTCAGGGAGCTATAAAATCTCAGCTCTGATACGTGCTCAGAATAAGTTAACTTTAAAACAGACCTAGAATTTGTAGTTAACAAATGGGGTTCGTCAAACATGTACCTAAGCCCTAGCTTCTCAAAGGAGTTTCACAGAAACACAAGCCAGGGAATCCTATTTGAGTTGTCTAATTGTAGGCAATTAGAAATGCAGTCTTGAACAAGTTTTGCCGCAGGGTTCAGCCAGCATCTAATCCAGAGCAGTAGAGGAGCAATGGAGACCCTGTCCTCCAAAAAACGCTGGACGATTTCCTCATGGCTGATGATGTTTGCTATACATTTTGGAAACATCTGTAATCTACGCAGGAATTTATTTTCGGCACTTTGGAGAGAGGGTATTTTGTTGTAGCCCCAAACTCCTGCCCCATATAGGACTGCTGCAACACACTTGGAGTTATAAATTGTTTTCATCTGTGCAGGGGTCTGTGGCCTAATTTACTAGTAAAGCGAAAAATCGCTTCGTTATTCCTTGTCAACTGTTGGAGCTTGAAGTTAATGTGTGTCTTCCAGGACAGAGAGGAACTCATATACATACCTACGCGCTGCTGGAGGCTGGAGCTGCAGGGGCGGGACAAAGGCCCCTTTAAAACTTTTGCTCGCCCGCTTCGCTCGCGGGACGCACTACTGGAGGCTGGAGCTGCAGGGGCGAGACAAAGGCCCCTTTAAAACTTTTGCGCGGCCGCTTCGCTCGCGGGAACCGCTGCTGGAGGCTGGAGCTGCAGGGGTGGGACAAAGGCCCCTTTAAAACATTTGCCCGCCCTCTTCGCTCGCGGGACGCACTGCTGGAGGCTGGAGCTGCAGGGGTGGGACAAAGGCCCCTTTAAAACTTTTGCGCGCCCGCTTCGCTCGCGGGACACGCTGCTGGAGGCTGGAGTTGCAGGGGCGGGACAAAGGCCCCTTTAAAACTTTCGCGCGCCCGCTTCGCGGGACGCGCCCGGGCCAAGGGCGGGCCCATCCTGCGCCCGTCAGCGCCTGGAGGAGGCTGGGCTGGGCCACATTATTTTCTTCTCAGTATTGGGGTTTGCGACCAGCGGTTGAACCCACCGCAGACCTGAGGACTACAAACTGCTGCAGGTGAGCTGCATTATTTCAGTCTTTCAGTCTTCTCAGTAAGGCCCCAGTGGGGTGGAAATAGGGTGGGAACAGAGGAGGCAAGTGCGTATGGTAAAAGGCTGACCAAGGAGCCTAAAACACGTCTGCTGGTCAAAGGAAAACTAGAAGAGATAAGAAGGGCAGACGGAAGGGGGGGGCACCCTTGGAAAAGGCCAGTAATAACAAGACCTCAGACAGATTTCTCCAAAAAGCGGTTGGAGCCTTAGAAAAGGAAATTGAAATGGTTGAGCGCCGTCTAACTGCCCCTCCATTGATGGCAGCTAATCGCCTATCCTTATCCCCACCGCAAATTTCAATACAACCCCTTCACTCACACGATTTACAGCCCGCTCCGGCTATCTCACCTTCAACTACCCAGGAGCCTATTGTGGTGATTCAGGATGATGCCATTCAGCTACCAGAACTGGCACAGCCGATCTTAGGCAGGTCCGCACCCAATTCAGAGTGTAATACAAAAGGTAAAAGAAAACGAGGTGAGGTAAATTTAAGGAACAAAAAGGCCTGTGTTTTGAGCTCCCCCAATCGTGGCATACCAACTTGGAATAAGGACCATATACCAGCTCAAGCATGTATTGATGATCGTTCAGCAATTGATTATATAATAGAACATATCAAAGAAGAGCTTTCTGAGAGGCTACACCCTATAGTAACTCGCCTACAAGCCATTGAGGAGAAACTGGGAGGCCTTATCAAGTCCCAGCAGATGGTTACACCCCCCTTAGCGGACTCGCAACTTCCCTGCCAAATTCTTCCTCCGAGCTCACCGGGTAACAGTGCCAGTAGCCTCCTTTTACCATTGGGCATGGATCACAGGCTTTCAATGAATTGCCTTGATCCTATGTATCAACCAGAGAGGGTTTCAACTGGCAGGCTGGCCACTGCTTCAAAGGACAAGTGTTCTAAGGTAGCCACCTCCTTTTTGAGGGGGAATGGAGGAACTGTTTCTTCCAATGATATGAGAAAGAAATCCTACAAAGCTATTCCTGATCAGAATTACCTACAAACAGACCTGGTGCATATGGATGGAGGAACTAAATTGAGAACTTTACATCTTCTGCCGGAATCTGCCCATACGTTCTTGTTATTACGAGTGTTCCTAAACTTAAAACCAATACCCCTGAATCATTTATTGAACTGAAAAACAAGTTTATACATTGGTTACATATCAACGCTGGATTTGCATTTCATATGGTACCCTCAATATTAATGGTGATGAGGGTGGTTTGGGTGGGTCCACTTAAGAAGCCTGGTACGGGGCATTGTATTGTTATCAATTTTGATTCACCCGCCCTTGTCCAGCAGCTCTCTTCAAATGTTTGTAAATCTAATCCTCTAGGGGGAGAAGTATCTCTGTGTAGACTCCAAGCTTTTTACCCTCATCTAGTTATACCAGCTATTAAGGGGGCGTCAATGCCACTTGGAGGCTCTACTAGTTCTCAGACACAGCTTGCCCCCCAGATAGGATGTAGCTCCCTCTCACCCTCTCTTTCTGAAGTTGATTGACTAAAAGTTAGCCCCGTGCATGGCCCACCTAAGTTTCAAGGAACTAGATATTTGGACAAGAATTATCTTGTATCTAGAACTATTGGAATACAAGGAATAGGAATAGGTAGTCCTGAGGTTGATCAGACTCTTACTGTAGACATCAGAGGCTCTACACTAATCCTTCCACCTGCCCAGACAGAATTTTGTAGGATCAAAAATAGCCAGCCTCCTCTTCTTTGCGGTCAGAGTAGGGAGATCGTTATTTGGGGAGCTAGTGAGAAGGGCAAGGCTCATGTGAGCAACCCAGCCCCGGAATCAATAGGTCCCAACAACTGTGGGTCTATTCCATCTGCCCGGGTACTTGAATCGACCATGCCAGGCTTCGATCTAAATGGGGCGAGCAATCCTTTGGGTGATAAAGCAGCGGAATATTTAATCAAGACTAGTCTAGCTATGACTGCAAGGGGTACTAAGCCTCCTCATGGCACTCCACTTGCTAGGGGGCAGTCCCCGGCTAAAACTATCCAAGGTAGAGCAGATGTGTTAGATACAGTTCTAGGTTGGAACATTGCAGGGCTGGAGAATAAAATGGGCATCCCTGAATGGGGTAAATTTATAGATGAACATAAGATATGTCTTTTTCAAGAAACGTGGTCACTGGAGCCCAAATATAGAATTGGGTTTAAAAGCTATTGGGTCCCAGCATGCAAGGCGACCTCCGGGAGACCTTCAGGCGGACTGCTCATATGGCTCAGCTGCTCCCTCAAGTGTCGGGTTGAAGTAGTAGATATGGGTTGTCCCGATCTGATGGGTTTAATAATACCAACCCTTAAGGAGAAACCGCTCCTAATAATCAACATCTATAACAGGAGCCTGGGTAGTAAATATGAGTCAGACGCTTTGACTATTTTGGATAGCTTTCTTTCCTGCAAAACCTCCACCTACTTCATTCTTATTGCAGGGGATTTTAATGTTACCTTTGAGCCCTACTCGCTGGCCCAGGAACTATACAAAGAAGAGGACGCATATTGGGGCATCCCACAATTGGTGTCGAGCAAAAGTCCGATAATGAACGGATTAACATACCAAGTCGTGGATATCACACTGACACATGGTCTTCGGGCCTGTAACGGTCGCTCCCGCTCGGATGTTAATCTCCATTCTACCTTCAGGCGTGGAGCCCAGAAGAGTCAGATAGATTATATTCTGCTTGACATTCGGTTGTGGGGTCACATAACTGATATGAAGGTTCTAGAACATGAGGAAAGTGATCATGAGCCACTGATTCTATCGGTTAGGGGTCTGCTACCTTTACTTGAAGCTCCTTGTCCTAAGACTTACGATCAACAGCTCGTATTGACAAATAACAGACGCAATGTCAAATGGGAATCTGTGAACACTGACTTAGGTTCTATTACATCTTTATATAGCCTATTGGCTGACCAAATGGACTGTATGCCCCTGCTTTTAGAAGATGTTGAAGGGCTTATAGTAGCCCATCCAGAATTATTTAACTCTTTAAAACACTTTTTCACCAAAGAGATTGTTAGTAAAGCAAAAAAGAAGTGCAATGCAAGGTGGTTTAGCGCTGCATGCAGGGAAGCACAGCATAAACTATTGAGAGCTCTGAGAGGGGGCCAGACAGAGCATATAAGGCAAGCAAGGAAAGACTATAAACAGGAACTTAGCAGGGCCCGCAGGAGATGGGATGAGTCTAGATGGGCTACCCTTCTGGAGACTGCAAAAATTAATGATACTTCGAGGTTCTGGAAACTGGTTGCCGAAGCTAGTGGGGAATCCAGCCGTCGGCCTGGTGCTTCAATCCTCCCCGTAGAGTGGACTGATCATTTTGGCCGATTATATTCAGGGCCTACAGAAGCTACTACTAGGGAATTGAATGATATTATCACCTTTGAGGCCCCCTCAATCAAATTTACCCTGGCAGAAACCAAGGCTGCGATTGTTTCACTGCAATTCACTGAATTGGGGAAAGGCCCCAGGCCTTGATAAAATCCCAGGTGACCTGTATAAGACAAGACCGGACATATGGGCCCCATACCTGAACTTGGTTTCTAATGCAGTTGCTGCAGGAGCGCCTGTCCCGAGCTCCTGGAAGGGAGCGGAGATAGTTCCTATTTTTAAAAAAAGGCAGTCCCTCTGACCCTGCTAATTATCGTCCAATATCCTTACTTGATAACTTTCAAAAAATGTTTGCAAAGCAAGTCCTGTTCCATCTTGAAGAATGGATTCTAGAAACAAAAGCCCTCTCTAACTTGCAAGCAGGGTTTAGACCAGCAGTTAGTACCATAGACCAAGTCCTAAGATTTCTAGCAATCAAATGGAAGACCGTGGAAGTAGGAGGGGGTAACTTGTATGTGGTCTTTATTGACCTCAGAGCTTCATTTGATCTGGTCCCCAGGAACCTGTTACGGCTGACATTAGCCAATATGGGCATCCCCAAAGGTCTTCTCAAACTTATGGTCCGACTGCACGAGAACACCTATGCACAAATCAGGAGTGGTAAGGAGAGCGATCTAACAGATCCAGTTGCCAATAAAAGAGGAGTCAGACAAGGTTTTGTTCTAGCCCCTACCCTTTTCCTCCTATATATAAACAATTGCATTAATTATCTAGCAAATTGTACCAACGACTCGCCTAAGTTGGCAGGGAATAAAGTGCCATGCTTGCTTTACGCGGGTGACACCATCCTGTTGGCCAAAGCATCTATAGGGATTCAAAATCTAGTCAATCAATTTTGTGTATTTTGTAGAGACTATGGTCTGAATGTCAATGTTGAGAAAACAAAACTTATGATATATAGCGCCCCGAATAAGAAAATAAAAGCAAATATAGAGATGGACTCAGTCCTTTTGGAGAGGGTAACGGAGTATGATTATCTGGGCATTAGATTATCGGATAGGGGCAGTTGGGATGCAGCCATAAGAAAAGGGGCACTTATTATTAGCCAAAGAGGTGGAGTGTTAGAACGAAAGGCTAAAGCCGTAGCAAGCCCCCCCCCCCCCGATTCACATTTCCGAAATCTATGAAGTCCAAATCCGTGCTGCTGCCCTGTACGGAGCGGAACTCTGGGGTTCTTACAGACAATTGGATACCCTTCAAATCAAAGAAAATAATTTTTTCAGACACATATCTAGGCTAGGGAAGGGTGTGCCGATGATCCCTCTTATATTAGATCTGGGTATAAATAGTATTAAAGATACAGCAAGTTTAAGACCACTCTTATATTGGGTTTGATTATGGAAAACGGAAGAACTTGAGCCCTTCAGGGCAGCAATCAAAGATCTTATAACACCTTACCAGGGATGGGAAAAAGTTTGTTGGTTGAGGGAGATGAAATCAGCTTGGGTTAAGCTGGGCTTCCCCCATTAGTGGGAGAATCCCGAGATGATTCCTGCTAACGCCAGATTGTTGACCAAAGAGAGATATTGGGGAAAAGTTTATGATGAGTTTTTTCATTGTAACGGGCCAGGTCGGCTGACAGCAGAGTTTCTGCTGGTTAAACACGAACCCCGGCCCGAGAACTTCCTGGATCCCCCTATACCAGCACGTGCCCGAGCCTTATTCCTTCTGCTCAGATACGGAACATTAGTAGTTAATAGCTTTACGGCCCGTTGGTCGACCAACAGTCCCATGTCTGATAAATTTATTAATTGCCACTTATGTAAGGAAACACCTGAGCATGTTTTATTCTTCTGTCCCTTGTATAAGTGTCCTAGAGGAAAGTGGATTATTTTAGACCCTTGTCTATTGGTTGAAGAGAGGTCCAGCAGTTAATGGACGAGGATTTTAAATGGCTATGAAATTCAAATACGATTACTTGTGTTGCTTTACCTATGGATTAACTTCAAAGATATTAGGTTTTATTCTTGTTTGTGTTTTTTATTGGGTTTTTTACCTAATTGATTTATAGTACCGTAGCACATAGCACTTTGCAAATAACAAGATTTAACTCCTTTGAATAATTTATTTGAGAAATGAGGTTAATTCTATGGTACCCTTTTAATGTTTGGTCTATAATTGTCGCAGTATGAAGTATTTTATGAAGTATTGTGAACAATTTTTTATGAATAATCTATATAAGAACAGTCTTTTTCTTTTTTTTTTAAAACATGTATTTATGTATGTCTAGATTAAAATATATGGCATTTTGAAGTTTTTATAGGCAACATCAGAAAAGATTTAGTACACAGTTCGGTTTTCTTTTAAATTGTCTTGGTAAATGGTATCCATTAAGCAAGGAGGCACCAACTTAGGAGTATCATTTAACATTTGTTTTGTTAGATAAGGAGTGTATTAATTGTATTTGTTTATTTTTTTCTCTTTTCCCTTTTTGTGATGGTTATGATCTCTGTTATATTTTTTATGTATGGTCGTTTTAATGCATTTTAATGGTCTAATTTTAGACCGAATAAATACAAATAAAATACCTAAATAACAAAAATTATTCACCTTGTTTAAAATATGTCCTCCCATAATAAATTGATTAGACTTTGTATTACGTGGGCCACATGTCATAACAAAAGTCTTGGGGTAGTTTACTTTCAGGTCAAGGTTCAGCATAAAATTGTAAAATAGGTCCAAAAGTCCCTGTAAAATATTTGCGGTACGAGCAATTAAAACTGCATCATCAGCATATAATAAAACTGGAAGCGGTCTCTGGCCCATCTTTGGTACATCCTTTGCATGTTTTACCAGCGAATCGTAGAGCCCATTTATATATATCAAGAAAAGAAAGGGCGCTAAGATACATCCCTGTCTTATGCCCCTTGTTGACGGAATGGGAGAAGTTCTCTGGCCATATAAACCAGTCTGAACTGAAACCGTTAAATCTGTGTGTAGGCGTTTAATAAGCTCCAAAGGGGACGCATCACAGCCTAAAGCTCCCAAAATTTGCTGTAGCTTCGACCTATTAACCATATCAAAAGCACTAGTTAGATCAATAAATGCCATATGAATGGACTCTTTTTTGACTGTCACATATTTACTAAGTATCAGATGCAGATTTAAAACTTGCTCAACTGTGCCTACACTGGGTCTAAAACCAAATTGAATTGGGGATAAAATCTGGGCCTCGGTCATCCAATCTTCTAACCGGGATAAGATCACACTTCCTAAAATCTTTGCCGTTGAATCAATAAGAGAAATTGGTCTATAACACGAAGGATCTTGTCTGTTTCCTTTTTTGAAGATGGGAACAATAATAGCCGATTTCCATGAAATGAGTACGTTGCTATTTACCGTGCTATTCAACACATTTGTAACTAACGGACCCCAAAGGTCAATTTCAGATTTAAAAGGATCAACGGGGACCCCGTCAGGGACAGGAGCCTTTCCGTGCCTTAGTCGATTGATGGCGCTTAAGGCCTCATAGAGATCAAAGGTAATATCTAAGGCCTTAATATTAGGGTCTAAAATAGAATATGCAGTAGGATTATCTTCTGTATACAGGTTCTCGTTGTTTCCTGGACAAAAAACGTTCCTAAAATGAGTTACCTAAACGCCCTCTGCAATAAGACAGTCATCGGCCTTAGTATTATTATCTGAAAAGTAAGAGTGATTTATCACCTTCCAGAATTTAGAAGTGTCCTTCAGCTCAGAGGCAGCCAAAAGTTCATCCCAGGCCTTAGACCTAATTTCTGATTTCCTTTTTTCAATGGCGGCCTTGTAATCGGCTCTAGCTAGTTTAACTAGTTGGCGGGAGAGGGGAACTGCTTTAAGAGCATCTTTAAGTTTTTTATGGGCAGAAGAGCACACAGAATCAAACCATCTGTGGGCCACTGGCCCCTTCAAGGGCCTGTCCACCACCAAGGTTCGCGAGATATCAGTACTTAAAGATTCAAATTCATGAACTATACATTCAGGATCTAGCTGCTGAGACAAACACATATGAATAGAGTCAGACCTACTTCTTACAATTTCGTGGTTACAAATTTTAGGATTTATTTTGTCCCATTTTAAGCGTAAACCACAGTTTGGATTATAAACAGTAGCAGCTCTCAGACTTTTATTCTTAGGAACCTGGTTAATTTTTAGATCCAAATTAATGCTGAGGGGATTATGGTCACTGGCACAGTGAGGCGTGATCTTAAATTCTTGAATTAAATGATAATCAGAGGAGCCAATAAGTATGTAATCAATAATGCTCCCCTTCAGATTCCCTGTAAAGGTTGGTATATTACAGGCGTCAGCAGCCAATTTCTCTGTAACGTGTACCAAATCAAACTTACATATAAAAAAGTTTAAGGCATCTCCTTCAGTAGTGTGAATGGAATGGATTGATGACTCTCTACCCTCAGCAGGGAAGGCACACAGTTCCATGAGTTCCTTGCTACACAGAGGAGAGTTGAAATCGCCCACCCATAGGGTAATTAAGTCACTATTCTGCAAGACATTTGATGAATCTATGAAGTCTGTTACCTCCTCCAAGTGTCCCATAAGGAGGCCCCAAGGAATATTATTATAAAAAGTTTAAATCAAGATATCTTTTTGTCCACTAATAGAAACTAAAAGAGCCATGAAATGAGGGGAAGACCAGATTAAGGACACGTTTAATAGAGGGAGATGTAAGGAAACAAGAATTAAAAGGCCGCCACGTGCTCTCCCCATTGGGGTGTTTATAGCCGGCTGAACCAGAGAAGTAAATCCGTTCAGAAGGAACGTATCCTTAGACCAGGTCTCCTGTAAACAAATTATGTCATAAGAGGAAATAAAGCTCCTCCAATCAGAATTGTCAATTTTAGACTGCAGCCCTGCTATATTCCAGCTAAGCAGAGTTAATGGTCTAGACCCAGTACATGATGTTAAAACTCTAGTATTTATAGGAGTTGATAAGTCCGGTACAGACTTTCCTGTGTCCCAAGTGCATTCATTGTAGACATTCCCAGCTATTGATCTCTCCATGTTAGAGGAACAGGGGTAGACCAAAGCCGTCAGTCAATCGTTCTCGTCAAGATAATTAAGAGCCGAAAACCGATTGCTAGTGGGTACATTTACCTGTGATTGGGACCTTTCTGAGTCAGGTCTGTGGGTTCTTAAATTAGTAACGGAGCGTTTTGGTAGGAGCGCGAGGTCATAAAATTGGCACAGGGGATGTATTTGGATCCTATTACATGACCTATTAAATTGTTCAGAGTTGGTCAAAAGATAGTCCACTGAACGAGGATTTGCAAAATTTAAAACAACATAATCTCTCTCCTCCATTTTCTTTGAATATCCAACCCTCCTCACTCTGCGGGCCATAAGAATCTTATCATTATGATGAAAATTAGATTTAATGTTGGATTTCAACCAGTGACCAGATTTCCTGATTAGGTATTGGGTATCTTCTGATATAGAACTCTCCAAAGGGGGAACATTTGAAAGAACCAATACATACAGATTGCAATCAGGGGGTAGATGTAAAGAATCTGCATGGGCTGTAAATTTATTTGGACCCGTATCATGCAACCTAGAGGAATAAACTTCCCTTGTTAACCCCTGTGCAGGATCGTCAGCTAAAATTCCTTGGCCAGAAACGGCCTGTAGTTCAAGCGAGGGATTACTTGCTCCTTGAGGTACCAAGGTAGAAGGAGGGTTAGTTTGATAAGCCGGTTCTTGGCTGTGAGATATTCCCGTACTTACTAATCCTGGCTTGAAGAAATTAGTTAAAGTACTGGTCACATCATTACAAAAGCAATCAAGCTTCCTAGTAATCAATATGATAAGTTTCGCCTCTAAGGTTGCACAAAAGGATTTGAGTGTTGAGTCGATAACACTTGAAAAATATTCAGGGGCATCCTTTCTCAGAAGACATTCCGGGGTGGAAACCAGGGAAACTGGGACTTTGTCACTTAAAACCGGGAGGGTGGATGTTCTCTTTTTAGGGCCCAAGGCCTTTTTTATATTTTTAGGCTTTTTCCCGGCTCTCCTCTTCTTCAAAGGAGGAGAATCAGCCTGAGAACAAGAGCTTTCCAGGGGTGGATTAACTAATAGGGTAGAAGAATTGTTCAAATCTGTGGGAGGGAGTATATCATCGCCCTACTGTATAGTACTCGAAGGCAGGATCAGTAGTAAGGGTCCGGTTCTTGGAATAGTGTTTATGTGAACAATACAGGGAGTGCAGAATTATTAGGCAAATGAGTATTTTGACCACATCATCCTCTTTATGCATGTTGCCTTACTCCAAGCTGTATAGGCTCGAAAGCCTACTACCAATTAAGCATATTAGGTGATGTGCATCTCTGTAATGAGAAGGGGTGTGGTCTAATGACATCAACACCCTATATCAGGTGTGCATAATTATTAGGCAACTTCCTTTCCTTTGGCAAAATGGGTCAAAAGAAGGACTTGACAGGCTCAGAAAAGTCAAAAATAGTGAGATATCTTGCAGAGGGATGCAGCACTCTTAAAATTGCAAAGCTTCTGAAGCGTGATCATCGAACAATCAAGCGTTTCATTCAAAATAGTCAACAGGGTCGCAAGAAGCGTGTGGAAAAACCAAGGCGCAAAATAACTGCCCATGAACTGAGAAAAGTCAAGCGTGCAGCTGCCACGATGCCACTTGCCACCAGTTTGGCCATATTTCAGAGCTGCAACATCACTGGAGTGCCCAAAAGCACAAGGTGTGCAATACTCAGAGACATGGCCAAGGTAAGAAAGGCTGAAAGACGACCACCACTGAACAAGACACACAAGCTGAAACGTCAAGACTGGGCCAAGAAATATCTCAAGACTGATTTTTCTAAGGTTTTATGAACTGATGAAATGAGAGTGAGTCTTGATGGGCCAGATGGATGGGCCCGTGGCTGGATTGGTAAAGGGCAGAGAGCTCCAGTCCGACTCAGACGCCAGCAAGGTGGAGGTGGAGTACTGGTTTGGGCTGGTATCATCAAAGATGAGCTTGTGGGGCCTTTTCGGGTTGAGGATGGAGTCAAGCTCAACTCCCAGTCCTACTGCCAGTTCCTGGAAGACACCTTCTTCAAGCAGTGGTACAGGAAGAAGTCTGCATCCTTCAAGAAAAACATGATTTTCATGCAGGACAATGCTCCATCACACGCGTCCAAGTACTCCACAGCGTGGCTGGCAAGAAAGGGTATAAAAGAAGGAAATCTAATGACATGGCCTCCTTGTTCACCTGATCTGAACCCCATTGAGAACCTGTGGTCCATCATCAAATGTGAGATTTACAAGGAGGGAAAACAGTACACCTCTCTGAACAGTGTCTGGGAGGCTGTGGTTGCTGCTGCACACAATGTTGATGGTGAACAGATCAAAACACTGACAGAATCCATGGATGGCAGGCTTTTGAGTGTCCTTGCAAAGAAAGGTGGCTATATTGGTCACTGATTTGTTTTTGTTTTGTTTTTGAATGTCAGAAATGTATATTTGTGAATGTTGAGATGTTATATTGGTTTCACTGGTAATAATAAATAATTGAAATGGGTATATATTTTTTTTTGTTAAGTTGCCTAATAATTATGCACAGTAATAGTCACCTGCACACACAGATATCCCCCTAACATAGCTAAAACTAAAAACAAACTAAAAACTACTTCCAAAAATATTCAGTTTTGATATTAATGAGTTTTTTGGGTTCATTGAGAACATGGTTGTTGTTCAATAATAAAATGAATCCTCAAAAATACAACTTGCTTAATAATTCTGCACTCCCTGTAGGTTCCAAAGGGGGCTGCTGTACAGTGCTTTGGACAGCCCCAATCCTTTCTTCTACTTGCTCTAGTTCAGATTCAAAAGCCCAATCACAGAAGATAAATAGCTAGTAATGGAGGACTGGAGAGAGCTGGGCCCGCCTTCCCCCTTTTGCACATTGATCTTTCTCTTCCTCATTATAGATAAGGGTCTCCCACGGTACCTTTCACAGCTTCCAGAAGAAATTACCGCAAGGCGGGAGGAAGAGACGTTTGAGGGGGGCCCAGTCCAGCCTCTTCCGGTCGTTGACAGGCAAAGGACGGGCCCGCCCTTGGCCCAGGCTTCGCCCGCGCGTGTTCCCGCGAGGACGGAGCGCTGTGAAGAATTTAAAGGGCTCCTGCCCTCTGAAGTGCTTGCCGCCTCCGCCTCCTCCCGAAAAGCGCTGGCAAAGCGCGTCCCACGAGGCGGGAGCGCTGTGAAGAATTTAAAGGGCTCCTGCCCTCTGAAGTGCTTGCTGCCTCCGCCTCCTCCCGAAAAGTGCTGGCAAAGCGCGTCCTGCGAGGTGGGAGCGCTGTGAAGAATTTAAAGGGCTCCTGCCCTCTGAAGTGCTTGCTGCCTCCTCCTCCTTCCGAAAAGCGCTGGCAAAGCTGTGTCATACATGCAAACATTTTACAACTGGCAAGTGGGAGATTTCAAAATAAAAATGTGCAAATATATTTTTCCCATTCAGTTATATTTTTGCAGGGGCTATTTTAGGCCGGAGACAGGTAAAATAAAGCCATTTTTGGATTCAAAAATTGTGTGTCTCCTTCCTGAATCAGGTCTGTTGACATGTACGCTGCGTGGAGTCGCGCAGCTTCCAGTGAATGGAAGGAGCAGGGAGCAGTACGCTGCTCAAAGTGTTGCCCTGTTGAACTGCAATCACTGACCCAACAGCCTTCACTGTACCTGTGTTGCAGAGTGAAGGGGTGGTGGAGGATGCCCTGGTACAGTAGGAGCAATGCTGCTTCCAGGCGCCGACATCAGTGATGCGCTCTTCTGCTTGGACAAACACTGGAAAGTCTCAGTCAAACAGCCATCCTGCCTTTTAGACTGAGTAGGTGATACACCACCCTGCATAATTGGAGCTCCTCAGTGTAGATGTGTCTGTGCATTACTGAGGTGCGCAAAGTGAAAAACGCACCCTACTTGTTCCTTCCCTGGGCACTGGACTTCTCCGCCCAAGCTAAGGCACTTTTGTTCCCACTTCGACCCAACTGTGGTGTCATTGTCTGGTATACTCTACCAAGGCCACAGTAACACCACACTGTATAACGTTGAGACACATATAATGATATAGATTGATATTGCAGACTGGCCCGGGTGACCACTCTGCATTTTATTAATAGCCTTGGGTTCGCACCCAGCCCTTGGCTTGGGGGGGCGATACAAATTATTGTAGAGGGCAGATGGCACTCTACATCCCTTCCAACTTTCATTGCAACAAAACAAATCAAGAACGTTCTCTCTGCCTCAGGTTTGGGACAGGGTTGGGCCGTAATTCATACTTCTGGCTTTGGCCACCTGACTCTGAGGGGTGTCTTTGTCCTGGTCCCCTGGATCAGCCACCTTCCTGAAGCTTGCCGCTCTTCTCCCTGCCTCTGCACACATTTGCTCTTATTACGTGGAACCATGCCAAGGTTGAGGCTCTGCAGTATCTGGTTCGAGCATTCAGGTTGTCACTTCTGGGCTGTCACCCTGGTCCTTTGCTTTGGGCCCTATTCGCTTGAACAAGTAGACGTTCCTGGCTGCGAAGGATGGTCCCTCTAGACAGTGACCATTGTTCAGTGGATGTGGATGACCTCCCACACCTCCTTCCCGAAGGGAGTTTGGAAGTTCCACCATGGGTGTCAGTCTTGCATGAGCACTTTGTCTCTCACCACCAGTTCCAGGGTCTTCACTTTGCGAGCTTGACTGGCCCAGTCATTTGTGACTTTTCTTTTCTCCTGCGTGGCCTGGGCATCCATTGTGCCTGCGCTCCAACTGGTTCCCGTATGGATTACATCCTGGGTCCCCACCTTGTGGTACTGTGTGGCGTTTGCTGGTATGCTCTTAGCCAGTGGTGGTTTCTTTATTGGGATGCAGGGGTATCACCCCCCCCCCAATTTGTTTGCCAAATTAAATGTTTAATTATACTGTTGACTCTATTTTTATTTTTTGCAGCAGTGTGCGGCATGTCTTGGGCAAAGACATTACAGGAGGACGGAGAGTAGGTGGATGGAGCCTCTCTGCTCCAAGCCTGCCTGCTTGATGATTGGCAGGTGCCGGGTCTCCCTGGGATGAAATTTGCATGTCGGGTTGGACGGGTGCCTTGCTCTGACCAGCCCAACATGCGCACTTGAATCCTCGCCAAGCTCTGCTACGTTTGAGTCCCGGGCATTGTTGCAACAGCCTACAATGCTCCAAATGAGTGTTGACAGTGCTGGCAGTGTTAATAATAAAGACACCAAATGTGTTTCATGCAGCAGTGCTCTGAGCAGAACAGAGGCAATCTGTTTGGAGGGCTGTAATCTATTCAGCCTGTGCATGAAGTGCTCTACTTCGCTGCTGACCTGTGGTCGTAGCGGGATCATTTTCCAGTGCCTGTCCTTAAGGCTTCATAGGTATGAATAAAAATCTTGCTTTTGGAATGAGGACCCATTGTCTGTCTTCATTTTTTCGGGGACACCCAGCAACGTGAGGATCTTCTCCAGCTTCACGTATGAAAATGCAGTGGACGACACCAGCTACATAACAGGGCACTTGGTGTAGCCGTCTATTACCATGGATGTGAGGCAGCCATCTGGAAAACTGCCAAAATCCATGCTGACACAGGACCAAGAAGTCAGGCATGGCTATTCAGTGATTACTGGGGCAGACAGGAGTTCTCAGTTCATTTTTGCACATTAGTGGCAGCCTCTTGCTTTGTCGCCAACCGTGTGTCGATGCCAGGGAACCACACCTTGTCTCTGAGTTGCACCTTTGTTTTCACTATGCCCTGGTTACCTTAGTGGGCTAGCTCAACAACCCATGCTCACAAGCGTTGCGGTATCTGCCTCCCCTGAGGAAGTAGTCCTTCTCTACTAGTTCTTAGCTCATCTCCATCACGCAACTTTGGCTCATTTTTGCCTGATCATCGTCAGTCAGTGTTTTGGCACCTTCTAAACTGTTGCACCACTGCCTCCTATGAAGTGCCTCTTTTGCCTTTGAGAGGCTCAGAATCCTGCTCCATGGCCTCCAGAAACTCCTTGATAGAAGGTGTCCACGGCCATGAATCATGTACTGCCATCCTCACAAACTCCTCAGCCCTTTCATCCTTTTCTGTCTTCCCAGCACCAACGTGTGCTTGTGGGTTCCTAGATAGGTAGTCTTCTGGGTTGTTCACCCCTCGCAATACACAACTTCAAATGTGTATTGCTGTAGCTGCATGGCCCTTTGCTCGATGCGAGGTGGCCCATTCCTGGTCGTGCCATCAAATAATGGAACCAGCAGTTTGTGGTCAGTCATGACCCTGAATTGCTGCTTGCATAGGTATAGGTGAAAATGGCAGCAGGCCCAGGGGATTGCCAGTGCCTTGCACTCAACCTGTGCGCACCTGACCTCTTTGCTCTACTCGCATAGGTGAAGGAGACTCATGACCCTTCGTTCTTTTCTTGCAGGAGCACTGTGCAAGTCAGATGGGGCTTGTATCTACTACTAGCTCTGTCCTGTGCCTTGGGTTGAAGTACAAAAAGAACAAGTGATGGACAGAATGCTTCGGAGATCTAGGGCTAAATCCATTGTTCTCTTGCTACTCATGCCATTCCAGTTTGGACCCAGCCATATGCAAATCAGTCTTGACCCTGCTCCCACATGGGAACAGTCCAGTAAGAACTGTCTTGCCAGGTCCACCCTGGACTGGAAACTAGCATCCTCGGACGGGCTTCAGGGTATCAATCTTCATCAGCCAAGCTAGCTTGACTACAGTGGCATGGGGAGCATGGGACCCACCTCTTGGCATACTCTTCCCACTTAGGGCAACAAATGCAAAAAGAACAAGTGATGGATGGAATGCTGAACAATGTCAAACATTCACCCCCAGGACAGAAATCTGGGGCTAAATCCATCTTTTGTTTTTGCTACCCATGCCATTCCAGTTTGGACCCAGCCATTTGCAAATCAGTCTTTACCCTGCTCCCACATGGGAACAGTCCAGTCCGAACTGCCAAGCCAAGTCCTCCCTGGACTGCAACCAAGCAAAAAACGATGGATTGAACCCAGATCTTTGTGACTGGGGGTGAATGTTTGCATTGTCCAGCATTTCGTCCATCATTTGTTCTTTTTGCTTTCGTCGTCCTAAGTGGGAAGGGTATGCCCAGACGTGGGTCCCGTGCTCACTGCGCCACAGGATTCAAGCTAGCCTGGCTGATGAAGGGTGATACCCTGAGACCGGTCCCAGGCTGCTTGATTCTGGTCCAGTGAAAACCTGGTCTGGCAGTTCGGACTGAACTGTTCCCATGGGGAACAGGGTCAAGACTGATTTGCAGATGGCTGAGTCCAAAATGGGGCGACATGGTGGACAAAAAAACAATGGATTAAACCCAGATCTTTGTGACTGAGGGTGAATGTTTGCATTGTTCAGCATTCCATCCATCATTTGTTCTTTTTGCTTGGGTTGAAGTACATGGTGGCATCTGCTTGCAGCACCTCCTTCACCTTCTGCAACGCTAGTTCACTGCAGGAGTAACAGACACAAGGAGCATTGTGCTTTGTCAGGGCTTGCAGAGACTCTGAAAGAGAGGACAAGCTTGGAATAAAATATCTGCAGTAGGTGGTTGTACCAAGAAAACTGCTCACCTTGGATGCATTCTGGGGGACAGCTACACTCCGGATGCCCTCAGCTTTCTTTGGGTCTACTTGTAGGACTTGTCTTGAGAACAGGTATCCGAACAAATCAACGGAGTTCACGTAGAACAAACATTTCTGTTTGTGCAAGGTTAGCCCACAGTCTGCTAGCAATCGCTTGAGAGTCGCCCTTAACTGTACATGGTGATCTTCAAGCGTGTCAGCGAATATCAAAATGTCATCACTAATGTTTAGCGCTTTGACCAGCCCAGAGAGGATTTCCCTAATGACATTCTGAGACACCTCTGCTGCTGATATTCGAAAGTTCGAACGGTTGCACCGGCAGAGCCCTAAGTGCGTCAAAAATATGGTTATATAGCGGCTAGGTGGGTTGAGCTCGTAGCCTGCATTGAGGTCCAGCTTTGAAAACCACCTGGCAAAGTTGAGGTCTGCGACAATAAGGTCAACAGTCAGGGTTATGTGCCCCTCTCTGCATATGACCTTGTGTGGGATTTGCATGTCGACACACAGTCTTACTGACCTGGGTTGTTTTGGTTTGGGAGCTATCACTAGAGGTTAGATCCAGAGAGTGGGACCTGTGACTTTTTCTATCACCACTTGTTGTTCAAGTTGTTCCAGCTCTTTCCTTACCAGCGGCCACAGGTGCAATCGCACCCTCCTGTGCCTGAGTGCCATGGGTCTCACAGTCTTGTCAATGTGTAGTGTTACCTTCAGGTGCTTCAAATACCCCAACCCTTCGAATAGGTGGGGAAACTCTTGCAGAATATCAGCAGCATGTGATTTGTGTACTTGCCGGGCAAAGAATACCAGTTCCAAGACTTCTGCGGTATGGCACCAAAGGAGACAGCACATGTTGCCCCTGGTCACGTGGAATCAGGCCCATGTCAACTTTCCTTCATTCTCCACCACTAGCTCAGCTGTAGTGGCTCCGTGCCCCCATAGCTTATATTCGTGCTTTAGTCTATGCTAGCCTTGGGCGTGGCACAAGGCTGCCAAACTGTGCTGAGTCCATGACATTGACTGAGGCACCAGTGTTGATTAGGGCTGTGATCTGTGTGCACTCAATGTCACCAGTGCAGATTAGTGGAGGCCGCTTACGGATATAGTCTCTGTCAGCAAATGAGACAGAGAACACTTTGTCATCATCCTCTTTTTTAGGGGGGACAGCAGGGTCAGGCTGATGCGTGGGAGTTCCTGTTTCTTCCTCTTCACATGACAGCTGTCACAGGGTTGATCACGCTTGTCCTCTGTATCTCATGCCTGCACTCTTTCCGCTGCTACAACACATTTTTGTGCAATGATTCATGCGGCAAATCCTCAAACATACTTTCCTTTGAGCCAGGCATATTTTCGGCAGCTGGTGTGTCAAACCTCAATTTTCTCACCCATTTTCGGATGGTCTGGGTGATTTATTGGTGCAAACCTGAACCAGGACTCTCTGGGTGGCATCAACTTGCTCCTCTTTCACCTTTACTGCCAAGGCTGTGTTTGCCATGGTCCACCTTCTTGCTAACACCTCCTCCATGTTCTCAGTTCTGCTGTCTACCAGTTCCTGAGACCTCGCCAGTAACAGGGTAGTGTTTAGTGAGATGCTTGGCTGTCGTAGTATGAGCTTTCTGACGACTGACGACCAGCAGCCCTGGATCACCTGGGCCCTGATTTTGTCCGGTTGGTTGATGGTGGTACAGGTTCAAGACAACTTCTGAAGACCTGCCTAGAAAATGACCACAGACTCATCACCTGCTTGCCGGGCTTCTCTCAGCTTGAACCTCTCATAGTTGGGGTTGAGCTGGGTATCAATGCTGCTACCGCAGTGTCAAAGTCATCATCCCCACCTATGTTGGGGAGGTGTTCAAACAAGTCATAGAGTTCTGCGTCTCCGACGTGGAGAATCATTGCTCCATTCACCACTCCTATTTCGCGCATGGCGCGAAAATAGTGCTGCAGGCGCCCATCCATTTGTGCCAGGGTGGGCAGCCATGGCAGGGTCTACCAGCTGACTGAATGGGGGTAACGCCGTGACTGAGGAGTGTGCACAACGAGCGTGGGATGGTGCTGGAGGGTTGTGCGGCTGCTCCAACATCTTGAGTGCATAGCTATCCCCTGCACGCCACTTGCAGCCCTGGAATATGTCCCCTTCCTTTGTCGGGTGTGTTGGTTGAAAGCACTGGGCTTTTGGCACAGCCTTTTCTATGTCAGACAGACGAGGTGCCTCCCCTTTTGGGTCTGACTGACAAGGGGGTAACTCTACTGCGGGGCTCCCTCTCACCACACGTAAACCGGCTAGTCTTAGAGTCTTGTGCATCAACTTTTAAATGATTCTCATATTCTCCTTCTTCTTTTTTTCTTTTACACTAGCTTGTGCTTGTTGAAACTTCATGCCGGAGGAAGGGGCAAACTGTCAGGGACCACGTGCCCAGGGTTCCTGAAGCACCCGCTGACAGCTGCCCTGTCGGGCATCTTCGGATGTGCTGCTCAACTGTCGCTGGATGCAAGGAGCAGGCTTGTTGCTGCCCTGCTGCTCTGCGACTTGGTGCCACTAAGTGGAGCTGTTGCTGTTCCGATAATCACTGCAGGGCTCGGCCTTGTACCTTAGGGCCGCGCTGTTGACTCAGGAGCGGGCCGCCGTGTTGAACCAGGGAAGAAGGCTAGGCAACTGACTTACCTCTCTTCACAGGCACTGACATAGCCCGTTGATCAGGAGCGTGGATTCACCTTCCTTCCTGTGGACACCTCACATGTGCCGGCTAATGAATGCGCCAGCCGGGCGTGAACCACATTTATCAAATCCTGTCTTTACTCCGATGCGGTACGGGGTCGCACTGCACACCAGGATGGGGAGTACCACCATCTCTTAACTAGTGTGGTGTTTTAGTCTGAGGGCATCGCCAATGCCGCAGTAATGCTGTGCTGTATAAATGTGAGATCCACACTATGAAATAGACTGATCTTGTGAAGTGGCCACAAGCAACCACTATGCCTTTTATTTAAAGAATCCGGCCGCGCGCAGCCCTCGGCTTGTGGAGGCAATACAAATTATCGTAGAGGCCGGGTGGCACTCTACACCAACCATCACTGTAAGTTTTCCCTGCGGTGCTTGAGTATTCTATTTTGAGGGCCTCTGGATATTCCCAATTCGTGAACTTTGAACAGAGGGCGATAGTCCTTCCCCAGGCCATATCTTTGCTTGAGAATATTCAGCTGTGGCATTGATCAGGATTTATAGTCTCTTGGACAATGTTGCTTGTGGATCTCTTGGGCCGGAGCGGGCTGCTGGTGCTGCGAGGGAGGGGAGGGGTGCTATCTCCACTTCTAAACCCTGTGGGTGGAGGACCACCGCAAGCTGACCCATATTCTGGACATATTACCTAAGAACTGTCAGCATATTGCCTACATCGACTGATCTCGCTAGATAGTCACTAAGGTAAAGGTCTGTGCAGTGGCAACGGCCCAGGCTGCCACAGACCTGAAACTTTCATCTACTTTGTCCCTCTCAGAGAGCGCACCTCTCTCCTTCCCACCACCCAGTGCAGCACGAAAACCATAGTCGGGGCCATCAAGAAATCAGACACCTACCTGCCTTGAGAACAAAATGGATGCAGTGGTTCTCCTCCCAGATGACTAAAGGAAGTTTGCCGACTGTGTGACTCAAGCAGGATGTTTGTTCCCAACACCTACAGCCAAACACCAGCGATGCACAGAACCAGCTACTTTTATCAACAGACTGTGTGCACTGTTTGGAGAGGAGGACGGAACACACCGAAGGATGGCCCCTAGGAGCAGTCTCCAAATAGTGGGGCTTGCAGAGAGCACGGAGGGCCCAAACCTAGTGTTGTGTATCAAAATCCATATTAAAAACTTCATGCCACCCTCAGGTTCTAACTTCTTTTTTAGGGTTGAGCGCGCGTAAGTGCTCTGGACCCTGTTGTGATCTCTCTGTGGGCTTCTAACCACACCCATGTCACGCCTGTCACTTTCATTAGTTTTGTAGACTTGCCTTTTAAAAATCGATTGATTCCATTTGTGATGCCTTTTCCAGTGTTTAGCCCTCCTCAAGCGCAACGGTAAACTACTGAAAACATACAAGGCTCTGTGTTTTCAGATGGTTTCTGGACTACTTTATCTTTTCTTTTCCTGCGCAGCGCGATCTCGCTGTGCAGAAGGTGAGCGCTTCGCATGACATCGACCCTGTTACATGGATAATTGCACTTTTGCTGGTTACATGGGTAATTGCACTTTTGCCGATAAGTTTCACTGTAAGCGAACTTCTGTTTCCTTTTCTGTGTCTTCTTCACGCTCATGGCGACCATCGGCTCGCATCTGTGAAACTATTTTACTTTTCATTATTAGTTTATGTGGCAAGAAAAGTCCGGTTAGGGGTTTACAACGCTAATAGCTACAACGCGAGCAAACGCGCGACCCGTTGCATTGCAAATGCTTGCTCTGTATAGCTAGGGCCCTTAGGCTCCTGGGATGTCGGCCTCTCCGTTCTGCTCTGTGACTGTTGCTTGCTAAATTACCCCACTATAAAGATAGAGATCTTGCAGGAGGCAAGACGAGTGGCCTTGCTGAAAGTTGACAATAAATAACTAGATCAAGCTGTTCCCTCATTACGTTGCGGAGGTATAGCGAACATCTTTAACTGGAATGAAATTCAAGGCAGGGAAACTGGGCCTAAAATACTCACTTTTGTTCCAGGCAAAACTTAGGATCACTGTTCAAAACAAGTCACAATTCTTTGAAGATCCAACTGTGGCATCGAACTTGGCAGAACAGTTCTCTTCTGCCCTTACAGGCTCAGCGGGACAATTAGAACGGCCACTCCGAGGATCGATGCACATGTAGGCAGGCCGGACATCTCCCTAGGTCAGAGGCACGAACCAAGATGGCCCCATGACAGGGCTAATCGGAGTACAGCTATCTTTCGACCCTTGAGGCTGCCTCATCTTTCCACACAAGTCATAAATCGCTCAACACTGACCACAGTTGATGCTTCCAGAGAGAGGGACTCTACCTTTCCATACCTATCTATGGCAGCTTTAGGGTGGAGCTCCTCTACTGTGACCCCCTAGACAGCAGACAAGTTACTGTGATCCGCCCTTACCACATTCCACACATGCTTGAAGCATTAATATGCTTACACCCTTACTGCTTCCCCAAATGGTAATCCACAGCGCAAACTCAGTTACCCTTGACACCCATGCATCTTGCATGACTAACTTGTAGTTTCCACTGGGCTCCATGATTTGTATTAAGGCTGGGGTCCCATTACAACCCTTATCCAGTGTATTAGACAAGGAAGGCAGATACATTCTAGGTCAAGGGCAGATTGATGGCACCTGTAGGAGGCTGGACTGGCTTGTGGTGAGTACCTAGGGGTACTTACACCTTGCACCAGGCCCAGTTATCCGTTATTAGTGTATAGGGTGTCTAGCAGCATAGGCTGATAGATAATGGTAGCTTAGCAGAGCAGCTTAGGCTGAACTAGGAGACGAGTGAAGCTCCTACAGTACCACAAGTGTCATATGCACAATATCATAAGAAAACACAATACACAGTTATACTAAAAATAAAGGTACTTTATTTTTATGACAATATGCCAAAAGTATCTCAGTGAGTACCCTCAGTATGAGGATAGCAAATATACACAAGATATATGTACACAATACCAAAATATGCAGTAATAGTATTAGAAAACAGTGCAGACAATGTATAGTTACAATAGGATGCAATGGGGACACATAGGGATAGGGGCAACACAAACCATATACTCCAAAAGTGGAATGCGAACCACGAATGGACCCCAAACCTATGTGACCTTGTAGAGGGTCGCTGGGACTATTAGAAAATAGTAAGGGTTAGAAAAATAGCCCACCCCAAGACCCTGAAAAGTGAGTGCAAAGTGCACTAAAGTTCCCCAAAGGACATAGAAGTCGTGATAGGGGAATTCTGCAGGAAAGGCACAAACCAACAATGCAACAACGATGGATTTCCAGTCGAGGGTACCTGTGGAACAAGGGGACCAAGTCCAAAAGTCACAAGCAAGTCGGAGATGGGCAGATGCCCAGGAAATGCCAGCTGTGGGTGCAAAGAAGCTGCTACTGGACAGTAGAAGCTTAGGTTTCTGCAGGAACGACAAGGGCTAGAGACTTTCCCTTTGGAGGACGGATCCCTCACGCCGTGGAGAGTCGTGCAGAGGTGTTTTCCCTCCAAAAGACCGCCAACAAGCCTTGCTAGCTGCAAATCGTGCGGTTAGTGTTTTTGGATGCTGCTGTGGCCCAGGAGGGACCAGGATGTCGCCAATTGCGTCAGGGGACAGAGGGGGCGTCGAGCAAGACAAGGAGCCCTCTCAGCAGCAGGCAGCACCCGCAGAAGTGCCAGAAACAGGCACTACAAGGATGTGTGAAACGGTGCTCACCCGAAGTCGCACAAAGGAGTCCCACGTCGCCGGAGAACAACTTAGGAGGTCGTGCAATGCAGGTTAGAGTGCTGTGGACCCAGGCTGGACTGTGCACAAAGGATTTCCACCGGAAGTGCACGGAGGCCGGAGTAGTTGCAAAAGTCGCGGTTCCCAGCAATGCAGTCTGGCGTGGGGAGGCAAGGACTTACCTCCACCAAACTTGGACTGAAGAGTCACTGGACTGTGGGAGTCACTTGGACAGAGTTGCTGGATTCAAGGGACCTCGCTCGTCATGCTGAGAGGAGTCCCAAGGTACCGGTGATGCAGTTCTTTGGTGCCTGCGGCTCCAGGGGGACAATTCCGTTGACCCACGGGAGATTTCTTCGGAGGTTCTAGTGCAGAGAGGAGGCAGACTACCCCCACAGCATGCACCACCAGGAAAACAGTTGAGAAGGCGGCAGGATCAGCGTTACAAGGTCGCAGTAGTCGTCTTTGCTACTTTGTTGCAGTTTTGCAGGCTTCCAGCGCGGTCAGCAGTCGATTCCTTGGCAGAAGGTGAAGAGAGAGATGCAGAGGAACTCGGATGAGCTCTTGCATTCGTTATCCAAAGAATCCCAAGAGATAGAGACCCTAAATAGCCAGAAAAGAGGGTTTGGCTACCTAGGAGAGAGGATAGGCTAGCAACACCTGAAGGAGCCTATCAGAAGGAGTCTCTGACGTCACCTGGTGGCACTGGCCACTCAGAGCAGTCCAGTGTGCCAGCAGCACCTCTGTTTCCAAGATGGCAGAGGTCTGAAGCACACTGGAGGAGCTCTGGACACCTCCCAGGGGAGGTGCAGGTCAGGGGAGTGGTCACTCCCCTTTCCTTTGTCCAGTTTCGTGCCAGAGCAGGGCTAAGGAGTCCCTGAACCGGTGTAGACTGGCTTATGCAGAAATGGGCACCATGTGTGCCCATGAAAGCATTTCCAGAGGCTGGGGGAGGCTACTCCTCCCCTGCCTTCACATCATTTTCCAAAGGGAGAGGGTGTAACACCCTCTCTCAGAGGAAGTCCTTTGTTCTGCCATCCTGGGCCAGGCCTGGCTGGACCCCAGGAGGGCAGAAGCCTGTCTGAGGGGTTGGCAGCAGCACCAGCTGCAGTGAAACCCCGGGAAAGGCAGTTTGGCAGTACCAGCGTCTGTGCTACAGACCACTGGGATCATGGGATTGTGCCAACTATGCCAGGATGGTATAGAGGGGGCAATTCCATGATCATAGACATGTTACATGGCCATATTCAGAGTTACCATTGTGAAGCTACATATAGGTAGTGACCTATATGTAGTGCACACGTGTAATGGTGTCCCCGCACTCACAAAGTCCGGGGAATTGGCCCTGAACAATGTGGGGGCACCTTGGCTAGTGCCAGGGTGCCCTCACACTAAGTAACTTAGCACCCAACCTTTACCAGGTAAAGGTTAGACATATAGGTGACTTATAAGTTACTTAAGTGCAGTGTAAAATGGCTGTGAAATAACGTGGACGTTAGTTCTCTCAGGCTGCAGTGGCAGGCCTGTGTAAGAATTGTCAGAGCTCCCTATGGGTGGCAAAATAAATGCTGCAGCCCATAGGGATCTCCTGGAACCCCAATACCCTGGGTACCTCAGTACCATATACTAGGGGATTATAAGGGTGTTCCAGTATGCCAATGTAAATTGGTGAAATTGGTCTCTATCCTGTTAGTGACAATTTGTACAGAGAGAGCATAACCACTGAGGTTCTGGTTAGCAGAGCCTCAGTGAGACAGTTAGGCACCACACAGGGAACACATACATATAGGCCACAACCTTATGAGCACTGGGGTCCTGACTAGCAGGGTCCCAGTGACACATAACAAACATCCGGAAAAATAGGGTTTTCACTATGAGCACTGGGCCCTGGCTAGCAGGATCCCAGTGAGACAGTGAAAACACCCTGACATACACTCACAAACAGGACAAAAGTGGGGGTAACAAGGCTAGAAAGAGGCTACTTTCTCACACAACCCCCCCCCCCCAAACGAAGGACAATAAGGCTAACCTTGGCCAGTTGAGACTTTATTGTCTAAGTGGTGATAAGTAGAGAGTAGCTCTGCAATAGACTGGTTACTCCCTTTATCATCCACTATATGGTTACTTCCCTGTGGGGATGTAAACCACCCTGTTTGAAGTTTTTTAGCTAAGCAACAATGTGAAGATGTATTTTCAGAGTTTCTATCAGTAAGTTTTAGTTTAGAGCAGTGGGAATTGTCCACTGAACCTATTTGTAGTGATGGAAATGCCAGACAGGGATGCTGTCTCAGAAAAGCCATAGCTGGGCAAAAACTTTGTCCATATGGCTGGAAGAGAGAACAGGGATGCTGTTTCTCTTGAGTTGGAGCAGGGCAGGGATGCTGTCCTATGAGCTCCACACTAGGGCAGGGATGCTGTCCTAAGTGTTGTGAGGCAGTGCAGGGTTTCTGCACTAAAGTTTCTCTGGGAGGGTTGGAGGGATGCTCCATGTTAACTAAAATGGTGCTCTTTTTCTCACCAATGTTAGTTATCCTACAGAGAGGTACTTCTACCTCAGGGAGTCCAGCTTTGCCAGCTGATGATTCCCTTGGAACAGGTGCCACCCCAGGAGAGGTTTCTCCCACCACAGGAATGGTATCCTGAATGGTAGGGTGGTTAGGGGATACTGTGATACCCTTTTTACCTGTTGATGGAGAGGGATCCTGAGTTTTCAGGCCTTCTCTCCTTTGCTTTTTCAATCAGTAGAAATGAGAGGGAACAATTCCTCAGGGATGCCCAGCATGGCTGCATGGGCATAAAACTCTACATCAGCCCAACCTGAGGCCTCTAGGTCATTACCTAAGAGACAGTCTACAGGTAAGCTAGGTGATACCACCACCTGCTTAGGGCCAGTAACTCCACCCCAACTAAACTGAATTATAGCTAAGGGAAGAAACTTAGTGGAGTTATGGACATCAATAATCTTATACTGTTGTCCAATGATGTGTTGATCAGGGTGCACTAGGTTTTCAGTCACCAAAGTGATACTGGCACCTGTGTCCCTGTAGGCCAAGGCCTCAACACCATTTATTGAAACTGTCTGCCTGTACTTATCCATTGTAAGGGGACAAGCAGCCAGTGTGGCAAGGCCAATGCCACTAGGTGTGACAGAAACTGTCTTTGGATTGACTACCCCTGTTTCTACTATGGACCCATACGTGAACCCAACTACACCCTTAACTTGACTGTTGCCAGCAGTCCCACCACTAGTACCACTACTGCTAGGGGCACTAGAGCTTGATGTATTAGTGGTGGTAGGCTCAGGGGGTTTACCTGGACAGGACTTATCCCCTGGCCTATGGCCTCTATTTTTACACACAAAGCACCAAGGCTTTTTAAATTGTGTAGGTTGAGAAGAAGAGGAAGAATTTGTTTTATCCCCACCCCCTGAAGAGTGTTTAAGATTTGAAGTGGAATCTTTGGTTTTACCCTTATCCCCATGCTTATCTTGAGATTTTTCACCATCTTTCTTCTTATTGTTCTCTTTGTCACCCCCTGTATGAACTTTTCTGTTCACCCTTGTTCTGACCCATTTGTCTGCCTTCTTTCCCAATTCTTGGGGAGAGGTCAGATCAGAGTCCACCAAGTACTGGTGCAACAAATCAGACACACAATTATTAAGAATATGCTCTCTCAGGATCAAGTTATACAGGCTTTCATAATCAGTAACGTTAGTGCCATGTAACCACCCCTCCAAGGCCTTCACTGAATGGTCAACGAAATCAACCCAGTCTTGTGAAGACTCCTTTTTGGTCTCTCTGAACTTTATCCTGTATTGTTCAGTGGTTAAGCCATAACCATCCAGGAGTGCATTCTTAAGAACTTTGTAATCATTGGCTTCACTTTCTTTCACAGTAAGGAGCCTATCCCTACCTTTTCCACTAAATGATAGCCATAGAATAGCAGTCCACTGCCTTTGAGGGACATCCTGTACAGCACAGGCCCTCTCAAGTGCAGCAAACCACTTGTTAATGTCATCCCCCTCCTTATAAGAGGGAACTATCTTGTGCAGATTTCTGGAATCATGCTCTTTTGCAGGATGACTATGGGGAATACTGCTGCTGCCACCATGGGTTTCTAAACCCAGTTTCTGTCTCTCCTTCTCTACTTCTAAGGTCTGTCTATCCAAATCCAGCTGTTGCTTCTTGAGCTTCAGTCTGGTTTGTTCCACTCTCAATCTATTGAGCTCCCTTTCTAACAATCTGACATCAGGGTGGGTAGGAGGGACATGCCTTGAAACAGAAGTATGGTGAGAATGGACAGAAGGAGACCTATCCCTTACAGAAGGCACCCTAACAGCTTGGTTAACAGAAACATCACTTCTACTGTGGTGAGAAGGAATGCTCTTGTTATGATGTGAGACAACACTCTCTGTATGGTGTGACTCTACATCAGTACCAACTATGCTAGACTGTCTAGTAATGGGCAGGCTCTGAAGTTTCTTTCCTGAATCTTTTCCTAGGGGTGTCCCTGGATCAGATTGGGAACCATTAGCTACTTTTTCAACAGATGGGGCCCTTTTGGCCTTATCTTGTTCTCTAAGCATGTTAAGCAATAATTCCAAGGAAGGATTCTTCCCTACACTCAAACCTCTTTCTACACAGAGACTCCTTGCTCCTTTCCAGCTAAGGTGGTCATATGCAAGTTTGGACAGATCAACATTTTGGCCTGTGCCAGACATTTTAGAAAGAGTTAAAGTGATAGAAAAAGGATAAAAAGTTTTTCAGAGCTTTTAGAAAGACAGAAAAAAAACTTTTAAAACTTTTTAGAACTTTTAGAAAGTTTAGAAGTACTTTTCAGCACTTAGAAAAGAGTGAAAAGAGGAAATGCAAAACTTTTTAGTTATGTGTACACACACTGAACGTGTTTTGTATATTTTTCTCTTATGAAAAGTACAATGACAAGAGTGGTAAGTAGTCTCAAAGCACTTATCCCACCGCTGCACAACCAATGTAGGAGGCTGGACTGGCTTGTGGTGAGTACCTAGGGGTACTTACACCTTGCACCAGGCCCAGTTATCTCTTATTAGTGTATAGGGTGTCTAGCAGCATAGGCTGATAGATAACGGTAGCTTAGCAGAGCAGCTTAGGCTGAACTAGGAGACGAGTGAAGCTCCTACAGTACCACTAGTGTCATATGCACAATATCATAAGAAAACACAATACACAGTTATACAAAAAATAAAGGTACTTTATTTTTATGACAATATGCCAAAAGTATCTCAGTGAGTACCCTCAGTATGAGGATAGCAAATATACACAAGATATATGTACACAATACCAAAATATGCAGTAATAGTATTAGAAAACAGTGCAAACAATGTATAGTTACAATAGGATGCAATGGGGACACATAGGGATAGGGGCAACACAAACCATATACTCCAAAAGTGGAATGCGAACCACGAATGGACCCCAAACCTATGTGACCTTGTAGAGGGTCGCTGGGACTATTAGAAAATAGTAAGGGTTAGAAAAATAGCCCACCCCAAGACCCTGAAAAGTGAGTGCAAAGTGCACTAAAGTTCCCCAAAGGACATAGAAGTCGTGATAGGGGAATTCTGCAGGAAAGACACAAACCAGCAATGCAACAACGATGGATTTCCAGTCGAGGGTACCTGTGGAACAAGAGGACCAAGTCCAAAAGTCACAAGCAAGTCGGAGATGGGCAGATGCCCAGGAAATGCCAGCTGTGGGTGCAAAGAAGCTGCTACTGGACAGTAGAAGCTTAGGTTTCTGCAGGAACGACAAGGGCTAGAGACTTCCCCTTTGGAGGACGGATCCCTCACGCCGTGGAGAGTCGTGCAGAAGTGTTTTCCCGCCGAAAGACTGCCAACAAGCCTTGCTAGCTGCAAATCGTGCAGTTAGTGTTTTTGGATGCTGCTGTGGCCCAGGAGGGACCAGGATGTCACCAATTGCGTCAGGGGACAGAGGGGGCGTCGAGCAAGACAAGGAGCCCTCTCAGCAGCAGGCAGCACCCGCAGAAGTGCCAGAAACAGGCACAACGAGGATGCGTGAAACGGTGCTCACCCGAAGTCGCACAAAGGAGTCCCACGTCGCCGGAGAACAACTTAGGAGGTCGTGCAATGCAGGTTAGAGTGCCGTGGACCCAGGCTGGACTGTGCACAAAGGATTTCCACCGGAAGTGCACGGAGGCCGGAGTAGCTGCAAAAGTCGCGGTTCCCAGCAATGCAGTCTGGCGTGGGAAGACAAGGACTTATCTCCACCAAACTTGGACTGAAGAGTCACTGGACAGAGTTGCTGGATTCAAGGGACCTCGCTCGTCGTGCTGAGAGGAGTCCCAAGGTACCAGTGATGCAGTTCTTTGGTGCCTGCGGTTGCAGGGGGACGATTCCGTCGACCCACAGGAGATTTCTTCGGAGCTTCTAGTGCAGAGAGGAGGCAGACTACCCCCACAGCATGCACCACCAGGAAAACAGTCGAGAAGGCGGCAGGATCAGCGTTACAAGGTCGCAGTAGTCGTCTTTGCTACTTTGTTGCAGTTTTGCAGGCTTCCAGCACGGTCAGCAGTCGATTCCTTGGCAGAAGGTGAAGAGAGAGATGCAGAGGAACTCGGATGAGCTCTTGCATTCGTTATCCAAAGAATCCCAAGAGACAGAGACCCTAAATAGCCAGAAAAGAGGGTTTGGCTACCTAGGAGAGAGGATAGGCTAGCAACACCTGAAGGAGCCTATCAGAAGGAGTCTCTGACGTCACCTGGTGGCACTGGCCACTCAGAGCAGTCCAGTGTGCCAGCAGCACCTCTGTTTCCAAGATTGCAGAGGTCTGGAGCACACTGGAGGAGCTCTGGCCACCTCCCAGGGGAGGTGCAGGTCAGGGGAGTGGTCACTCCCCTTTCCTTTGTCCAGTTTCGCGCCAGAGCAGGGCTAAGGGGTCCCTGAACCGGTGTAGACTGGCTTATGCAGAAATGGGCACCATGTGTGCCCATGAAAGCATTTCCAGAGGCTGGGGGAGGCTACTCCTCCCCTGCCTTCACACCATTTTCCAAAGGGAGAGGGTGTAACACCCTCTCTCAGAGGAAGTCCTTTGTTCTGCCATCCTGGGCCAGGCCTGGCTGGACCCCATGAGGGCAGAAGCCTGTCTGAGGGGTTGGCGGCAGCAGCAGCTGCAGTGAAACCCCGGGAAAGGCAGTTTGGCAGTACCAGGGTCTGTGCTACAGACCACTGGTATCATGGGATTGTGCCAACTATGCCAGGATGGTATAGAGGGGGCAATTCCATGATCATAGACATGTTACATGGCCATATTCAGTGTTACCATTGTGAAGCTACATATAGGTAGTTACCTATATGTAGTGCACGCGTGTAATGGTGTCCCCGCACTCACAAAGTCCGGGGAATTGGCCCTGAACAATGTGGGGGCACCTTGGCTAGTGCCATGGTGCCCTCACACTAAGTAACTTAGCACCAACCTTTACCAGGTAAAGGTTAGACATATAGGTGACTTATAAGTTACTTAAGTGCAGTGTAAAATGGCTGTGAAATAACGTGGACGTTATTTCACTCAGGCTGCAGTGGCAGGCCTGTGTAAGAATTGTCAGAGCTCCCTATGGGTGGCAAAAGAAATGCTGCAGCCCATAGGGATCTCCTGGAACCCCAATACCCTGGGTACCTCAGTACCATATACTAGGGGATTATAAGGGTGTTCCAGTATGCCAATGTAAATTGGTGAAATTGGTCACTAGCCTGTTAGTGACAATTTGTACAGAGAGAGCTTAACCACTGAGGTTCTGGTTAGCAGAGCCTCAGTGAGACAGTTAGGCACCACACAGGGAACACATACATATAGGCCGCAACCTTATGAGCACTGAGGTCCTGACTAGCAGGGTCCCAGTGACACATAACAAACATACTGAAAACATAGGGTTTTCACTAGGAGCACTGGGCCCTGGCTAGCAGGATCCCAGTGAGACAGTGAAAACACCCTGACATACACTCACAAACAGGCCAAAAGTGGGGGTAACAAGGCTAGAAAGAGGCTACTTTCTCACAGCACTCCCCTGATATCTGCTCCAAACACAGAGAAGTCTTCTTTCTTTGCCAACCTTTCCTTTAACGTTGAGCAATTGGTGCACCCCCCTTAGGTTCTGTGAGGGAAAGGGTGGTGGGTGCTTACTATTGTGTTCTGGATGTGATACAAGATAGATCATTTCCATACCTCTCACAAGCCCCCACATCACATAATGCTAAGAACTTTGCACATGGCCAACACACTGAGGGCAGTGCTTAATTTGTAAATAAAAAGGTGCACGTGCCCAAAGCCCTCCTCTTAAACATGCGGCTGCTGCAATTAAATGTGTGAACACGGAATACTGAGGCAGCCTAATCCAGAAGCCACCTCGAGCCTCTTCAATCCATTTAGAGCCCCTCCGTGCCCCTTCAGCTCACACCTGCAGCTTTCTACTTTCTTCCATTGTGATGCTTTTTCGTTTTTCTCTTCCTCCGTCTTTCCCAAACGTGTCTTTTGCTCTCAGCAAATGCTTGAGAGAGAAGACTAGCGCTGGTCCTTTAAAAATAAGTGCTGGTGCTGAGCACAAATGAGGCCTTATGGATATCTGGCATGATTGTAACACTAACACCAAGGTCTATTCCTTCTTATAGGTGATTTTTGAGTTTTTGTGAAAAATAGGAAAAAAGTGCTCTGAATATAAGTGTGTGTTTTTTGTTTTTTTTTAACCTAAAATGGCATCAACAAATGGTTTGCTGTGCTAAAGTTCCCATCCTCCCAGCTTTCAGGAACATGCTGATGTCAATCAAAAAGCCTATTTTGTTTGTTACCACAGTTTGGCATCATTCAAACAGGTAGCCCATATTATCCTATTTTTAGTGCTTTCAACCTATTTCCAGTTTGTGGTTGAAATCAATGTGAAACCCCTGGGTGATCCAGGAAAACTATAGATTTCTGGAAAGTAAATAAATTCCAAGTTCAGCAAGGGGTCCTGGGTGTAGCTCCTTCAAGGTTTTCCCAAAGAATGAACTGTTAAAATATTGAAAATGAGTGGGTAGGAAAAAATTTACATTTGTCATGTTTTCATCTATTACTTTTTGTCACTGTGGCTGATTTACAAAAGCAATATACCATTACATCCACTAAGTCTAGTCTAGTTTGGTTGCGAGGATATGTAGGGTTCTCCAAGAACCCTAAATACCCAGAGACAACAAATGAGCTGCAACGTAAATGTTTTTTCATTGTGTACCGAGTATAGACCAATTCATATGAGGAAATATGTAGAGTGAACAATGGGTATGTGAGAAAATGGAGGCCCACATTTTGACATCGGCGGTAAAAACCGCCTACAGCCACGGCGAAGGGCACCAAAAGACCGTCGCCGCGGCTACCAGCCATCCGCCATATTATGACCACAGCTGATTTCTGCCACAGGAAGGGCAGAAATCCGACTGTGGCCATACTGGCGGATGGCAGTAAGGTGGCGATGCTACCACCAGCAGCGCCACACAGTAGACTGCCGCGAGCCGTATTATGACAAATAATACCGCCTGGCGGTGTTCTGCTGGTGGGCGCTGCTGGCGGTAGCAGCGCCCCGTCCTGTCTCCTGCCGGAGGACCTCCTGAATCCAGGTAAGTCGGGTCTTTGACTGGGGAG
The DNA here is from genome assembly GCF_031143425.1 of Pleurodeles waltl. Lineage (NCBI taxonomy): Eukaryota > Metazoa > Chordata > Amphibia > Caudata > Salamandridae > Pleurodeles > Pleurodeles waltl. The sequence goes on along the minus strand of NC_090444.1, from coordinate 882,478,634 downwards.
GGGAGTGGGGGTTGTTGTGTGTTTGTGTTTTGGCATGTATGTGTGAGTGTGTGCGTGAATGCCGGTGTGTGTTTAGTGTTGAGTGCGTGCATGCGTGACTGTATTGAAGTGTGAGTGCATGACTGTATTGAAGTGTGAGTGCGTGAATGTATGGAATTAGGAATGCGTGTATGTTTTGAAGAGTGTGCGGATGTGTGTGTGAATGGATGAATGCATGCGTGCATGTATGTGTGAATGAGTGTGTGTTTGCGTGTGTGTGAAGGGGGGGCGTGGATGTCGGGGTGGGGGGTGTTTGGCGAGGTGGGGGACACTTATCAGTGACAAGGAAGGAATTCCCTGTCACTGATAGGGCCTACCGCCATGGTTTTCGTGGTGTTACAAACGACACGAAAACCATGGCGGTAGGCGGGGCCATAATCCTGCAGGCAGCACAATGGCGGCCGCCGGGCTGGAGATGGTTATCTCCAGCCCGGCTGCTACTACCGCCATGGCGGTCGGAATGGTACATTGGCAGGTTGGCTTCAGCCAACCCGCCAATGTCATACTGTGGCGGTAAGTACCGCTAGCCTGTTGGCGGTACTAACGTCACTTTAACGCCGACCGCTGGAGTCATAATGACCCCCGGAGTGTAATATATGCTGTGGTTTTGCATCCTCACCATGTAATACACTCACCAACACCTTTAGGATCTTTAGGTTTCATTTGCCAAACCTTCAGCTCAACCCTGAGTACCTGCAGCTCTTAGCAGTGAGGATTACACAAAGGAACAGCTGTAAAGTATTTCATCTGCATCAAAACAATTGAACAAGAGATCGACAAGGCACTAAGGAATTCCAACACCAATTTATAAAACTAGACTTTAATTTTCATTTATTTTTAGATACCACAATGAAAAACATCCACAGGAGGTTTCGGAGATATAGAATATGCAAGGTGAAGTAAATTAAAGCATTTGACTCAACTGTGAACGAGTATTGGCAAATTGGCAAATTCAACAAATTTGACACTTAGAAACTTTTCAACTCTAAGGTTTGGACTAGTTGTAATGTGGTCTCTTGGAGTTACTTTAGGCATCCAACTACAGTAGAGAGCTAGTCAGGTGGACCAGCAAGGTTCTCAGAAACAGTTACTTCCGCAGATGAAGGAGCAGTCATCAGTCAGTTCCAGGCACCTTTATACTTTGCATGGCTTTCCTATATAAGTGGTCCTGATATAACGGATGAAAGATGCTGAAGATGCTCAAGGATGCTGTAGATGTGATGCAGTTCATGGGGGTTTTGCTGCGACTACTTCTCAGTCCACCAGTTAGGTGAGGTGATCCTGGTTACAGTGTGAACATCCTTTGAAGTCCTCTCGTGCTGGAAGAAGTCCAGTCACTGCTGTACTACTAGCTGCCCAGTTTTGCTGTCACCGGTCAGACCTTCCTGGGTCCATAACTTGTCTTCCGGGGATCCCAACAGAACTCTGATGGTACTCCAGGGCTCAGTGAACCCGGTGCATCTTTGCACATTGGGTCCCGGTCCTGGTGCTGCATGGCGGCAGTTGGCTGCATGTCAAAGACTTTAGGCTATTAACTTGCCCAGCAGGCTTCTTCAACTGTTGTGTCCCTATCCTGCGAACATGAGGCCAGTCAGCTGTCTCTTGAAGTCTCTTGGCTTTGGCTGGGCTCTGGAGATAACTCCTCCTGAAGTAGGACACAGCAGGCACAGTCCCTCTCCTTTGCTAGCCACCAGGTGCAGCAAGTGCAGTTCATAATGGTGCAGCCTCTTTTGTGGGTTCCACCATGCAGCAGGGCAGTCCTTCCTCAGTCCTTTTTCCAGTCCAGTCGAGATCTGAGTTTGAAGTGCCTTACTTATGCTCAGAAAATGTGTTTAGGGCAGGGTGGTAGGTAATGGGCTAATAGGTTTCCTCCTAACTGATGACCATTTCCTGCAAAGTGTGGGATCCCAGAATACACTATTCTACCCACTTTCTATATGGCAGGACCTCTTTCCCAATGTGTGAAGCTCCCTAGCCCAACCTAGAGGTGTGCTACCAAGGGGGTGACACACCCCTGGAAAACCGGTTGTGGCAACTGGTTTTCCCTATCCTACCCATAGTACCTGCCTGTCTGCCTAAACAATGGAGCAGCCTCTCCGTTGAAGATTGCCTTTTGGCCCAACACCTCTGTAGCTTCCTGTAGAAGGGAGGTGACACTTCTTTCTAGAGCAAGCCCCTTTTGTATCCTTGCCTAGGAGTTGTTAGCACATCCCCCCAGAGGACAGAAAGCTGTCTCAGGGACAGAACCCTGTGTACATCCGGTACTGGCACAGGGGACTAAAGGCAACAAAGTGGCAACTTTGCTAAAGTTGTACACTGCAACTTGTTACATTAATTTGAGAATCAAGTCAGGCTTAAGGTAACAAATTGTTTGATACCTGGGATGACCCACCTTGTTTGCACAGTTCCAGAGGTAACACAGCTGAGGGGTCACCCCGTGACTTTGTACCCGCTAATTGCACGACCAGTACTTTCTACAGTAACAACAGTTTTGCGTTTTTACTATAGGAACATGTAAAATAGATGTTCTGCCAGTGAAGAACGTTGCACTGTGCCTTAGGACTTAATGGGCCTGCCAAAGGGGAGATTTACACATATACCAACTTGAAGTCAGGATTTGCCATTACTTTAAATGGCAAAATTGAGCTAGTAGTTTAAACTGCTCTTCCAGCCTGCAGACAGTGAGCTGGTAGTCTGATTTACTCATGTCACACCCAGGGTGGCACAACCAGTGCTGCAGTCCTCGAGTTGACTCTCTAACTTACATGTCCTGGGTACCCTGGGTACCATTTACTATGGACTTATAGGTAAGTTAGCTTAGCCAACTGGGTACAAGCCAATTTGACATACCTGTTTTAAAGGTAAGGGCACAGGCCTTGAAGTCTGATAGCAGGCTTTAGCGCACTCTCAGAGTTGAAAAACCAGCACCATCAATCCAAACACTTGGGGGTGAACGTACAAAAAAAAGGCATTTTCTTAGAGGGTATCGAGAAAACCTATCTATATCTGAAACTGCCACAAAATATGGAGTTTAGAAGCAGTGATTATTTGTACATCTCTGAACTTGTGGTTACTCATACTAGCATGTGATCCAAAGGGAATTTTTCACAATGTTTTCTTTCTTAAACTTCTTAAACACTTGCTAACCATTAGAAAGCACAAATGTAGCAAACTTCAATTGGTAATAACACATGTTCACTAAAAACTGACCCTTTTTCCCAATGTGGGCCGCTGTGGATTTTGGGTTCTAGCTTAAGTGGCACGCAGGCAAACATAGTAAACCTGCACATCTTTCATAACTAGACACCTAGGGGAACCCAGAGTTGGGTCACTTGGGTGGCTCTCACCAGATATTTCACAGAGAATCCCTTTACAAACCTCAACTCTTAACTAAAAAAACTCATTTTTCTGAGATTTCTGTGATGGGAAGTTTTGGAAACTGTGGGTAACCACAAACTTCTTTTCATCTAGCATTCCCCCACGTCACAAGATAAAAATGGCACTTCACTTGTGTCGGCTGGCCTAGCCCAATTCGCAAAATAGACAAATCAAATTTTTCCACAGAAATCGGACCCTTTTTTTGCAGAATCGGTTACTGTAAATTTTGGTCCCTAGGTCAGCCGACACCTAAGGAAACCTAGCAAACCTGCACATTTGTGGAAACCAGACAGCTAAGAGAATCCACATTGGGGTGGCTTGCATGGCATTCCCAATGTTTTCAAACTCAGACTCTTGCAAACCTCAAACTTTGACTGAAAAACACAATTTGCTCACTTTTCTGTGATGGAAACTTCTAGAATCTGTAAGGAGCCACAATTTTCCTATAACCTAGCATTCTTTCAAGTCTCCCGATAAAATTGGTAACTCACTTGTGTGATTAGGCAAAGTGCCTGAAACAGGAAACATCCCAAAACGCAAAATGGCCACATAATTTTCCTACAGAAAACTGACCTTTTTTTTTTGCAAAGCAGGTAGCTGTTGAAGTTGGGCCATATGTCAGCCGGCACGTAGGGTAGGGTGGAGTGGTTTATGTGGCTCTCAACATGGTTTCCTACACAAAGTCCGTTGCAAACCTCAAAAATTGTCTGCAAGCACATATTTTCCTCACATTTCTGTGATGGAAAGTTCTGGATTCTGTGGAGAGCCACAAATGACCTATTGTAGGAGGCTGTACCAGGACCAGTTATCCCTTATTAGTGTAGAAGAGGTGTTTCTGGCAGCTTAGACTGATAGAAGGTAGCTATAGCAGAGCAGCTTAGGCTGAACTAGGAGACATGCAAAGCTCCTACAAACCACTGGTGTCATATGCACAATATCATAGGAAAACACAATACACAGATATACTAAAAATAAAGGTACTTTATTTTTATGACAATATGCCATAAGTATCTCAGTGAGTACCCTCAGTATGAGGATGCCAAATATACACAAGATATATGTACACAATACCAAAAATATGCAGTAATAGCTAAAGGAAGTAATGCAAGCAATGTAAAGTTACAGTAGAATGCAATAGGAGCACATAGGTATAGGGGCAACACAAACCATATACTCCAAAAGTAGAATGCGAACCACGAATGGACCCAAAACCTATGTGAGCTTGTAGAGGGTCGCTGGGACTGTAAGAAAACAGTGAGGGTTAGAAAAATAGCCCACCCCAAGACCCTGAAAAGTAGGTGTAAAGGGCACCTATATTCCCCAGAGAGCACAGAAGTCGTGATAGGGGAATTCTGCAAGGAAGACCAACACCAGCAAAGCAACCAAAGTGGATTTCCGGACTAGAGTACCTGTGGAGCAAGGGGACCAAGTCCAAGAGTCGTGACAATGTCAAGAGTGTGCAGATGCCCAGGAAATGCCAGAGGAGGGTGCAAAGAAGCTGCCACCGGATGGTAGAAGCTGTGGATTCTGCAAGAACGAAGAGGGCTAGAAACTTCCCCTTTGGAGGATGGATGTCCCATGTCGTGAAGAAGCTTGCAGAGGTGTTCCCACGCAGAAAGACCGCAAACAAGCCTTGCTAGCTGCAAGGGTTGCGGTTTTTGGATGCTGCTGTGGTCCAGGAGGGACCAGGATGTCGCCACTTGGATGAGGAGACAGAGGGGGTGCCCAGCAAGTCAGGCAGCCCTCACAGAAGCAGGCAGCACCCGCAGAAGTACCGGAACAGGCACTTGGAAGAGGAGTGAACCGGAGCTCACCCGAAGACACAAAAGGGAGTACCACGACGCCGGAGGACAACTCAGTAGGTTGTGCACTGCAGGTTAGAGTGTCGGGGACCCAGGCTTGGCTGTGCACGAAGGAAATCCTGGAAGAGTGCACAGGAGCCGGAGCAGCTGCAAATCACGCGGTACCCAGCAATGCAGTCTAGCGTGGGGAGGCAAGGACTTACCTCCACCAAACTTGGACTGAAGAGTCACTGGACTGTGGGAGTCACTTGGACATAGTTGCGGAGTTCCAGGGACCACACTCGTCGTGCTGAGAGGGGACCCAGAGGACCGGTGATGCAGTCTTTTGTTGCCTGCGGTTGCAGGGGGAAGATTCCGTCGTCCCATGGGAGATTTCTTCAGAGCTCCTGGTGCAGAAAGGAGGCAGGCTACCCCCAGAGCATGCACCACCAGGAAACAGTCGAGAAGGCAGCAGGATAAGCGATACAAGGTTGCAGTAGTCGTCTTTGCTACTTTGTTGCGGTTTTGCAGGCGTCCTGAGCAGTCAGCGGTCGATCCTTTGGCAGAAGGTGAAGAGAGAGATGCAGAGGAACTCGGATGAGCACTTGCATTTGTTATCTCCAGAATTCCCCAAAGCAGAAACCCTAAATAGCCAGAAAAGGAGGTTTGGCTACCTAGGAAGGAGGATAGGCTAGTAACACAGGTAAGAGCCTATCAGAAGGAGTCTCTGACGTCACCTGATGGCACTGGCCACTCAGAGCAGTCCAGTGTGCCAGCAACACCTCTTTTTCCAAGATGGCAGAGGTCTGGGGCACACTGGAGGAGCTCTGGGCACCTCCCCTGGGAGGTGCAGGTCAGGGGAGTGGTCACTCCCCTTTCCTTTGTCCAGTTTCGTGCCAGAGCAGGGCTTGGGGGATCCCTAAACCGGTGTAGACTGGCTTATGCAGAGATGCGCAGCATCTGTGCCCATCAAAGCATTTCCAGAGGCTAGGGGAGGCTACTCCTCCCCAGCCTTCACACCTATTTCCAAAGGGAGAGGGTGTCACACCCTCTCTCAGAGGAAATCCTTTGTTCTGCCTTCCTGGGCCAGGGCTGCTTGGACCCCAGGGGGGCAGAAACCTGTCTGAAGGGTTGGCTGCAGCAGCAGCTGCAGTGCAAACCCTGAAAAGGCAATTTGGCAGTACCCGGGTTCTGTGCTAGAGATCATGGAATTGTCTCCCCAATGCCAGAATGGCATTGGGGTGACAATTCCATGATCTTAGACATGTTACATGGCCATGTTCGGAGTTACCATTTAGACGCTATACATAGGTAGTGACCTATGTATAGTGCACGTGTGAAATGGTGTCCCCGCACTCACAAAGTCCGGGGAATTTGCCCTGAAAAATGTGGGGGCCCCTTGGCTAGTGCCAGGGTGCCCACACACTAAGTAACTTTGCACCCAACCTTCACCAGGTGAAGGTTAGACATATAGGTGACTTATAAGTTACTTAAGTGCAGTGGTAAATGGCTGTGAAATAACGTGGACGTTATTTCACTCAGGCTGCACTGGCAGGCCTGTGTAAGAATAATCAGATCTCCCTATGGGTGGCAAAAGAAATGCTGCAGCCCATAGGGATCTCCTGGAACCCCAATACTCTGGGTACCTCAATACCATATACTAGGGGATTATAAGGGTGTTCCAGTATGCCAATGTGAATTGGTGAAATTGGTCACTAGCCTGTTAGTGACAATTTGGAAAGCAGAGAGAGCTTAACCACTGAGGTTCTGGTTAGCAGAGCCTCAGTGAGACAGTTAGGCATCACACAGGGAACACAAACATATAGGCCACAAACTTATGAGCACTGGAGTCCTGGCTAGCAGGGTCCAAGTGACACATAACAATCATACTGACAACATAGGGTTTTCACTATGAGCACTGGGCCCTGGCTAGCAGGATCCCAGTGAAACAGCGAAAACACCCTGACATATACTCACAAACAGGCCAAAAGTGGTGGTAACAAGGCTAGAAAGAGGCTACTTTCTCACACCTATGACCAAGCATTTTCCCTAGTCTTCTGATACAAATGGTACCTCACTTGTGTGGCTAGGCCTAGTGACTGCGACAGGAAATGTCCTGAAACGCAAAAGGAACACAGCACATTTTTCCACCAAAACGTTTGAGCGCTAGGTCAGCCATCACCTAGGGAAACCTACCAAAACTGATCATTTTTTAAAAGTAGATACTTGGGGGAATCCAAGGTTGATCGGTTGTGTGGCTCTCAACAGATTTCCTTACTCAGAATACCTTGCAAACCTTAAACTTTGACTGAAAACATACACTTTTCTCACAATTCTGTGATGGAAAGTTCTGGAATCGACAGGGAACCACATACTTCATACCACCTAGCATTTCCCCAAGTCTCCCAATACAAAGGGTACCTCACTTGTGTAAGTAGGCCTGGTGCCTGCGAAAGGCAACTTCCCAAAATGCAACATGGAAACATTACATTTTTCCACAGAAAACTGACCATTTTTTTTAAAGTGGGTAGCTGTAGATACCAAGGCCCTTGGTGAGCTGACAACTACGGAAACCTAGCAAACCAGCACATTTTTGAAAACTAGTCATTTGGAGGAATCCAAGGTGGGGGGGCTGTGACCGGAAAGAGTCCGAAATAGAACATGGACACATCACATTTTTCCATAGATAACTTTTTTTGTAAAGGGGTATCTGCAGACTATGGGCCCTTGATCAGCTGGCACCTAGGGAAACCTAGCAATCCTGCATATTTTTGAAAACTAGACACCCATGAGAATCGAGAATAATGTAGCTTGTGTGGCTCTCACCAAGTTTTCTTACACCAAATCCACAAAATTCCTACCACTCAACTTGTGCCAAAAAAAAGCTGCTCCCACTTGCTTGGCCTAGAGAACAAGTGGAGTAATGCTGGATGGTAGGAAGTTTGTGGATTCCTGTGGATTCTGGAATTTTCCATCACAAAAATGTGTCACAGTGTCCTTTTTTCAGGATCTGCACATTGCTGAACAAAAGGCCCACATTTCGGCGTCATCAACTCAGAAAGCTATTATAGCACAGAGTTATGATGAAGCCAGTCGGGGGCAAGACGAGTTAGGGTAGGGAACAGTAGAAAGAGAGATCTGAAAAGAAAAAGGTTAGAACAAATATGCATTTACTCATTCATAGGAATATAACTCATTAATAGACTCTTGACTAAATGTGTCTCTGAGATATTAGATGGAGACCCCTTTTGAAATGAAGACAAGGCCCTTCTTTGAATCATGGAACAAGAATAAACTATGACCTCAGAAACAAGAGATGGCAAGAGCTTTGGACTATGATCATACTCAGAATATCAGTCTTGTAACATCTATGCATTCATAACATAAACCTTTGATCATGACCTAGAACATCTCAAACAATTAAATATGCTTTTGACATATTATGCTTTAAAAAAAACAATGAAAACTATGATGTGCTTATCTCCAAAAATACTTTCACATTCACAACTATAAAGGCTGCAAACATTTGTACTCACCGAACTTGAAGCGCTTTAATTATAATACCAGGAAGCGCTTTTTACTTGTCTTGCCTGAAGCGCTACGCTCGTTATGCTAAGGGGGAGCTTTACTCATGTGGCCTGAATCACTTTGATTGTTGTGCCAAGAGCCTTTTACTCCTGTGGATTGAAGCGCTTTGATTGCCGTGCCAAGAGCGTTTTACACATGTGGACTGAAGCACTTGAATTGCCGTGCCAAGATCGATTTACATCTGTGGACTGAAGTGCTTGAATTGCTGTGCCAAGAGCGCTTTACACCTGTGCTCTGAAACGCCTTTGTTCGTCGCGCCAAGGCCGCTGTACTCTGGAAACTGAAAACACTTTGCTTGTTGTGCTAAGGGGCGATTTACTTCTGGAAGTAATGACTTTCTCCAAAGTTGGATTCATCAAGGCCTTACCTCTCGTTTTTTTATTCACCATGGAAACAAGGATACTTCGATTGGATGTCCCTCTGCAATGCAGGAACTCTGCTCTTCTTCAGAGAAACCCCCATGAGGTCTGACTGCATCGAAGTCTTCAAAATAGTGAGCAACGTGCTTGGGTGTGGCTGGGCTTTATAGGCCTGCCACACACCAAGATGGCTGCTGCCTCTAAAAACATGGGAATTTTAGTCCCTTCTTGGAATAGCACTGATAAGTGCATCTTGTCCACCAATGTCCTGAACCTGCAGCTCTATGAGCTTTGCCACAGGGCAGACGACGCTGATGGCCACCTTTGGAACAAGAGGGGATGACAAGTGGTGCGCATAAAGCGCCGCAGAGCCGCGCAGCGGAGTTTCGGGCGGGACCGCGCATGGCCTTATTCCTGACATTACACACCCCTCCCAAGCGCGGTCCAGGGCCCGGGTAATCAGGATGAAGGAGGTGAAATTGTCGCACCAAACGTGGTGCATGAACATGTCTTGCAGGTTCCCAAGAGTCATTTTCCGGTCGGTATCCTTCCCAGGATACCAAGTACCAAAGGGAAGACCCCGTATATTTAGAGTCTAAAATAAATTTTATTTTTTAATACAAAGTTTTTCGTGGATAACCAAACTCTATCTTTGTTTGTATACTGAGGACCTCGCTGGTGCTTTTTGTCATATTGCATTTCATATTTTTTCTTTGCTTGATGAAGATTTGTTTGAAATTGTGAATGTACCTTTTTCATGTGTGTTAGCATGTCCATGACTGCTGGAGTGGTTTGAGTAGAGGCAGGTAACGTAACTGGCAAAATGGACGGATGACGCCCATATAAACCATAGAAAGGAGTTGAGTTTATTGAAGAGTGGTGAGAGTTGTTATAAGCCAGTTCTGCAAGCCACAAAAGATCCAGCCAGGTTTTAGGAGACTTTGTTGCATAACATCGTAAATAATGTTTCAGAGTTTGGTTTAGTCTCTCTGTTTGACCATCCGTTTGTGGATGATAACTAGTGGATAAAGTTGAATCAATTTGTAAAGCCTTGCACCATTGTTGCTAAAAACGTGTAGAAAATTGTGTTCCTCTATCAGAGAGGATAACTCTTGGAAGTCCGTGAAGACAAACTATATTTTCTAAGATGATAGTTGCTAAGGTGTCGGAGGTTGGGAGCCCTTTACAGGAAATGAAGTGAGCATACTTGGTAAGGCTGTCTACTACCACTAGAATGGTTGTAAACTGTTTTATTTGAGGAAGACCAGTAATAAAATCCATAGAGATATGTTCCCATGGATGATTGGGAACGGGTAGAGGTATCAGTAGACCTTTGGGCTTGCTATGCTCGCTTTTGCATCTTGCACATACTTCACATGATTGTAGCATTTGCTTAAGGTCGTGAACCAATGTAGGCCACCAAAAATACCTTTTCGTGAGTTCTATTGTTTTTTGAGGACCTGGGTGACCTGCCAGTGGATGACTGTGTAACCAATGAAAAGCTGTCTCTCTTAACTCCTCAGTAGTCAGGAGTACTCGAGATTTATGTAGAGGTAAGCCTTGTTGACTAGACCTCTTGGTGTCTTGTTGTAACCATTCTTGCCACTTGGTGATATGAAAATGGTTACGAATGAGATCAAAGACTTTCTCGGCAGCTACTAAACACAACACTTTTGGAGGCGTTATAATAGGCATGGGTTTTTCTTCAGTAGGTGTGATTGAAGAATCTTGTCCAGACAATGCATCGGCCTTACGATTATCTACTCCTGGTCTAAAAGTCACTATGAAATCAAATTCTGCAAAGAATAGCATCCATCTTAGTTGTCTAGGAGTTAGTAGTCTGGCAGTACTCATAAATTGTACATTTCCGTGATCAGGATATATAGTTATGGTGTGTTTCGCTCCCAATAGATAATGTCTTCATTCTTTAAAAGCATTACGAATTGCTAGTAATTCTTTTTCTGCTATGGTGTAATTCTGTTTCTGCTTCATTCAATTTTCTTGACGCAAATGCTATTGGGTGTAATTGTCCAGTTTCTCGATGACGTTGAGACAGGATGGCCCCAACAGCAACATCAGAAGCATCGGCTTCCACGATGAATGGTTCCTCCACTTTGAGGTGAGCTAGAATGGGAGCGGTCGTAAAGGCCTTTTTAAAATCTTGAAATGCTTTCTCCATCTCTTGGGACCAGTTGAAGACGGCCTTTTTTCTTAGCAATTTGGTGATTGGTGCCACCTTTTAGGAGAAGTGATGGATGAAGCGTCGATAAAAAATCGCGAAACCCAAAAAACATTGAATGTCACGTACTGGTTTTGGTGTGGCCCATTCGGATACAGCTTGAATTTTTCTTTCAGTCATTTGCATGCCGTCAGGTGTTAAAATGACTCCTAGAAATTCAACTTCTTTGGTATGAAATTTGCATTTACTTAGCTTGCAAAACAAATTATGTTTTTGTAGAGTTTTTAATACCTTTTTATCATGTTCTTCATGTATATCTTCTGAGTTTGAATAAATCAATATGTCATCAATATAAACGATGACAAAGATGTCTAGATATTCTCTCAGAACAACGTTTAGAAAATATTGAAAGGCTGCTGGGGCATTACATAGACCGAACGGCATCACTAGATACTCAAAGAGGCCATAACGAGTCCTGAAAGCCGTTTCCACTCATCTCCCTCTCGAATTCGAACTAGGTGATAAGCACCTCGTAAGTCAAGTTTGGTCTAAATAACGGCAGATTTTACCTGGTCTAACAAGACTGGTATGAGAGGTAGTGGATATTTATTTTTAACTGTGACCTTATTTATCGGTCTAAAGTAAATACAAGGCCTCAAATCGCCATTAGTTTTAGGTACGAAAAACAGTAGAGAAGCCGCTGGAGATTGTGATGGCCGAATTAGCTTGTTGGCTAAACATTGATCAAGGTATTGTCGTACGACTTGATTTTCTTTCTCTGATAGTGCATAGATTCTACAATTTGGTATACTGGCGCCAGGTACAAGGTCGACCTGACAATTTGGACCCCTTTGGAAATGAGGGCAAAGCCCCTTCTTTGAATAATGGAACAAGAATAAACTATGACCTCAGAAACAAGAGATGGCAAGAGCTTTGGACTATGATCATACTCAGAATATCATTCTTGTAACATCTATGCATTCATAACATAAACCTTTGATCATGACCTAGAACATCTCAAAGAATTAAATATACTTTTCACATATTATGCTTTCCAAAAAACAATTAAATGAAACTATGATTTGCTTATCTCCAAAAATACTTTCACATTCACAACTATAAAGGCCGAAAAGATTTTACTCATCGAACTTGAAGCGGTTTCATTGTAATACCAGGAAGCGCTTTTTACTTGTCTTGCCTGAAGCGCTACACTTGTTATGCTAAGGGGGTGCTTTACTCATGTGGCCTGAATCACTTTGATTGTTGTGCCAAGAGCCTTTTACTCCTGTGGATTGAAGCGCTTTGATTGCTGTGCCAAGAATGCTTTACACCTGTGGACTGAAGCGCTTGAATTGCAGTGCAAAGAGCGCTTTACACATGTGGACTGAAGCTATTGAATTGCCGTGCCAAGAGCGCTTTACATCTGTGGACTGAAGCGTTTGAATTGTCGTGCCAAGAGCGTTTACACCTGTGGACTGAAGCACTTGAATTGCCGTGCTAAGAGCGCTTTACACCTGTGGGCTGAAGCTCTTGAATTGCTGTGCCAAGAGCGCTTTACACCTGTGAGCGGAAGCGCTTGAATTGCCGTGCCAAGAGCGCTTTACACCTGTGCCCTGAAATGCCTTTAATCGTCGTACCAAGGCCGCTGTACACTGGAAACTGAAAACACTTTGCTCGTTGTGCTAAGGGGCGCTTTACTTCTGGAAGTAACGACTTTCTCCTAAGTTGGATTCATCAAGGCCTTACCGCTACGAGTACGACCTACTCGTTTTTTAATTCACCATGGAAACAAGGATACTTCGATTGGATGTCCCTCTGCCATGCAGGAACTCGCCTCTTCTTCAGAGAAACCCCCATGAGGTCTGACTGAATCAAAGTCTTCAAAATAATGAGTAACGTGCTTGGGTGTGGCTGGGCTTTACAGGCCTGCCACACCCCAAGATGGCTGCTGCCTCTAAAAACATGGGAATTGTAGTCCCTTCTTGGAATAGCAGTGATAAGTGCATCTTGTCCACCAATGTCCTGAATCTGCAGCTCTATGAGCTTTGCCACAGGGCAGACGACGCTGATGGCCACCTTTGGAACAAGAGGGGATGACAAGTGGTGCGCATAAAGCGCCGCAGAGGAGCGGAGTTTCGGGCGGGACCTGGACAGCACATCGCCTTATTCCTGACAAAATGTAAGAAAAAGTTTGAGGGTTGCAGGGCATTGTGGATAAGAAAACCTTGTGGGATCCATACAAGGCACACCATCCTAGAGTCGATAGTTGTCTAGTTTTAAAAAATTTCTGCGATTCGTAGGTTTACACAGGTGGCATCACACAACAGCTCCAAATACCACAGCTACCCCTATTGCAATTGCAGCGCCAGGGGGAAAACTCTTTAAAAAAGAATTGGTTGCCCGCAGGGGTTTTGGTCAGTTACCACAAGGGTAGACCCCACCCAAATTTGGTCCTTGGTGGCCTAATAATCCAAATCCAGGAAAACATTTCAGGAATGCATAATTGGAAACGGAAGACTCGGGGGGACGTGGCCAAGATGGCAGCCATAATCGATGCGTAGCTTTGAGCTCCTTTCTGGCTTGCTCAATATTCTACAGCAGTCTTCCCCATCCAGAGCTATACTTTGCCATGAGACCACTGGAACCCCCAGTGCAACATTCTGGCACTGAACAATCCAGCTTTCTTGCACCGAGGGACTCCAGCGCTGAGGACTGGGGCTGCTGCTGCAAAGGGACTGCTGTGTGGCCTGAGAGGTGAGCGGTGTGTGCCTGGAGGCAGCATGACGGATGTCTTGCAATCGCTGACAGTGGTTCCTTAACCCCTGTGGATGCCAGACTCCTGTCCTTCCTACCGTGCTCCCTCCACAGGGGCATTGCGGCGACTGGCACATGGCCTGCCGCATCATGCTGCAGGAGCTGTGGCATGACCCCCGCGCTGGCTGCTGAATTTCACATTGAATCCTTTGGGAGCTCTGCTGCCAATGGGGCAGGGCTCCTACACCTTAAACCAGTCCTTCGGGCACTCACCGGACCTGCAGGAACACCAACAGCATCGCCATCCTAACCCCATGAAGACAAGGTCTGAACCACTTGCCCCTGCAACTCTGCCACGACTGTGGCTCACTCCCAGAGACAATACTCCTCACCTTCTTGGATGCATTCAAGGTGAGCCCAGCAATAGCACTGCATGGTGAAGTAAGCAGGCACCTACTTTGTTTATCCACGTACTGGAGCTGCTTGACATGTGAGGCTCCTGCTGTGAGGCCTGCACTCTACAAGCAAGGCCCCCATAACATGCTGCCTGGTCACATAATTGCCCTTGCATGTCCCCATCAGTGGCCCTTATCAACAGCGGGGTTGGCAAAAGCGCAAGGTACAACAGCAGGGCTTATGGACTGTGTCCTTCATGTTTGACTCTTCCTCTCCATTACTCAATCCTAATAGTGGTAAAGACTTGAACTGCCTGCCACCCCTCCTTCCCAGGCAGGGTCAACATTGTTTATTGAGATAGAGGCCTTTGACATAAATAACCGCTTAGACAGGGAAGCCTTGGGGAATAGCTATTACCAGGAGGCACCATCTGACTAGTTCCAGTATGTGCCCGCTGCGGGTGTTGCCATCGGCTCATGTGCCCTGCACCCTGTACTGATCCACCATGATGGTGAAACTAAAATAAATAAGTCTTTGCTGGACGATTCAGCGGCCTCATCTTCTTCCACTGACCGCCCTACCGAGGCCCTGACCCACCTAGAGAGTACCCTTTAAGTGCTATCCTCCAAATTTGAAAAGGTTCTCCAAGCTATACTACAGACTAAAATATCCTTGGAAAGCCAGATAGACACTATTTTCTTGGACGTCAGTCTGCTCCGTGCAGACCATCGCGACCTGGTGGATTACGTAGATCAGACAGAATCCTCACTTACCTCATTGCACCCCACAGTGCAAGAATTACAAATACAAATGAAACAGCTGAAAACTAAAGTGGCTTTGCTGCACTTCAGGGCTGAGGATACCTGGCAGACTACCCATTCTGGACTCGCCACAACCCATCATATCCCGACTTCTCAACTTTCGAGACCGTGACCTAGTGTTGCAACAATTACGAGCGAAAGGCCCTGGCAATACGAAGGCATATCAATCACACAGATAAACACTCAGTACTAATCCCCACTACCTTTAATGCTTTAAATTGGAACATCTGTGGTATGGCAACCCTCTGAAAGGAGATACAGAATATATGCTTATCTCAGATGCAGACATGCACACTTCGCTTGTCTCCAGGAGACTCACCTCAACACGGGGAGCTTGACAAAGTAAATAGGCGATGTAGTGGGAAGATGTTTGGTACCAGATATTCAGCTTGTGCCAGAGGGGTTCTTATTTGAGTCGCTCTAGAGGTCCCATTTGTAAAATCTAGAGTCCTAGTTGATAAGGAGGGCTGTTATGTAGACTTAGAGGGAACCCTAGATGTCCACCCCTTCTCTGTAGTATCCCTTTATGTGCCCACTACAACTCAAGGCGCGTTTTTTGGATACTCTTTTCCCGACCATGTTGCTAAACTCTCAGGCTACAGGGTTGTGGGGGTTGATTTTAACTGCATACACAACATTGACTTGGATCGATCAATACCCCCACTTCCTGGTACATCAGGTATAGAAGCAATAAAACACTTCCAGCAATTGTCTAGGTTGTCCAATTTACATGATATCTGGCACTTAGGGCTCCCTGGAGAGATGGAATACTCTTATGCACCGGAACATCAGGTTCACACTCGGTTACATTACCTCTTTTATACCATGGACTGCTGGCCCCTTATTCGTAGTTCTGAGTACCTTTCGGACTCACATTGCAGTTGGGGGGGACAAGAGAAGGGCCCTTATCCTGACATGGTGGCTTTGTACGGAAGCCCTGCAGGATACGGTTTATAAAGACACCCTAGCCACACACACTTCGAAGTACTTTGAGGAGAACAAGGGGTCGGTAGGGTCCTTTGGGGTGAAGTGGGTAGTCATGAGGATGCACTGCATCACCTTGACATGGTGAGTTAAGTCATCTCTCACTTGTAGTGTACTGGCACTAGAGACACGCATACGAACAATGGATCTTGAGGTGGTATCAATTCCTGATGCACGCCCTCATCTGACAAGCTTCCATTGACAACACCGGGAGGAGGTGAGGTGACTGTGATCTGGAGTATGAGTCCTTCTTAGCCCACCAGCTTGCAGATGGTGACAAACTAGGGTCCATGCTGGCCTGTTTACCGTGATCAGAAACCCCCAGTACACTGGTGGGCGCCATATGTGACAGTGTGGGTCATATGAAAAATACTCAAGCAGTCATCAGTGAAGTCTTCGCTCAATATTATGAGCAGGTGTACTCTTCCCCCCAGGAACCCTACTTGGTGTAAGTTCGGAACTACCTGTGAGAGGTGGCACTCTCTCGCCTGACCCCTCTGCAGTTGTTAGAGTTGGAGCAACCTCTCCAGATAGAGAAGATTAACCTAGCAATCCTTCAAATGGCGCGTGTCAAGACCCCAGGTACAGAAGTATTCCCAGTGGATTACTATGCAGCCTTCAGAGCCACTCATGCTCCTCACCTGCTAGTGGTCTACAGAGAAGGGCACCACTGGAGCTTTTTGCCAAGTTTTCCACATGAGGCCCTCATAGAGGTGCTACCGAAACTGGTTAGAGATCTTCGTGAGGTGAGCTCTTATCGACCATGGTCAGTGTTGAACATTGACTTCAAAGTCTTGAGTAAGCTCCTTACAAATAGGTTGCTTCCTTCCTTGTTCATTTAGACCAATGTGGGTTCATGCCTCAAATGGCGAGGGGCGTCTGGTCACATTTGCGTCTATTTATGAGTCTAACACTGATAGCATGAGTTTCTTTTTGGAGATTTGGAGACAGATAATTAGTCTTGGCCCTTGGAAAAACCTTGGGGGAGGGAGACTTGAACATTGTGCTTAATGCAACACTGGCTAAATCTTGAGCCGCCAGTCGACTGTACTCACTGGCTGAGCTCCATCTCCAAACCATAATGTCAAGACCTCTAACATATCTGACACCTGGGAGGGCGCAGGCACCTCTGGTGCAGATGGGGTTTGGTCCAGAATCAAATACTGGTTAGTCACCAGGGATATGGGGGCAAGTACCACGAGTATCCTACTCCTTTCCTGAACACTCTTCAATCATGCTCCAGTACTAATGGAGCAGACTCTCACTAGTTTGGGAAATCAGCCGTTTTCCTGGACACTCCCTCCGAATGAGCTGCAGGATTTGGTCTTCAAAGAAGAAATCAAACAGGAAATCCTTGACTATTTCGTCATTATTCCTCAGTCCATAACCTAGACAGCCATACGGTGGGAGGCCTTCATGCTCATAATTAGGGTTATATGTATTTCCAAGCAGTTAAGGGTCCTCAAGTCCTTGAGGCAATTGTTTGTACTTGAAAATGATATCTGAACCCTATAATCAGATTAATATGCTACCATGGAGAAACAGTCACTGGATAACATTAGAAACAAATTGAAGGTGGCGATGAGCTAAACCTATCATCTGGGCAAAAATGCAGTTACAAGGACATATGTCGCGGGGAATAAGTCCTATAAAATGTTGGCCCCACTCTTAAATAGGACGTGGACTAGCACCTACATCACTAAGTTCATCAATAGTAGTGGTGAGGTCCAAATGATAGTGATAATGTTGCATGTACCTTCATGACTTTCTAAGCTGACTATTACTAAACCAATGTCAACCCCACATCAGAACATATACTGGAGTATCTTGAATCCCTGTAACTTCTTTCACTAGAGGAAGCACACAGGCAGTATCTCGGCATTCCATTTACGGATGAGGATGTGGAACAAGTGATGCGCAGATAATGCTTCAAGTGCAGATGGCCTAAACCCCTCTTCTTTAAAGAATATTTGCATATTCTTGTGCCACAACTACTTGCCATGTATGAAGAGACCTGTACATTGGGCCAACCGCCTCCGTCCTTACGAGGGGCACTGATAGTTACTATTTTGAAACCTGATAAACCACCTGAAAGCTTTAACTCAAACAGCCCACTGTCAATGATCAACGTGGACAATAAGATGCTGACCAAATTAATCTCTAATAGGCTACTCCTTCTCTTGCTCGCTATTGTTCGGCCTGAGCAACTGGGCTTCATACCTGGTCACTCCACTGCTGACAGTCTGTGCACCCTCTTGGAGATGGTTCTTTCAGTAGACCCCCAGGTGCGTGCTGCTGACATTGTTCTCAACACAACTCAGATGTTCGATTCGCTAAAGTGGAAGTACCATTCATTATTATTAGAGAGGATTGGCCTCTGCAGCTAGTTTACTAACTGGGTGAGACTACTGCATGCACAACCCACTGCCTGCCTGCAGACAAACTGCGATGTGACTCATTTACTCCCCATTGCAAGAGGCACCATGCAGGGGTGGTCTTTGTCGCACTTTCTATTTTCGATTGCTATGGAACTCCTGGCTATGCCCACACCTCTCTGAGAAAGGGCTAACCTTCCTGACTAGGCGACTGGTCATCTTCATGTATGCTGACGACGTCACGTTCTATGTTAAACCAAAAAACACAGCAGTCAATGCCTCTCTGATAATAAGGAAGTTCATTAAAAATCGGTTGTCTCATGGGCATAACCGTTAATTGGTTCATATGGGTTGTCTTTCCCCTCACCGGCACGACTAATACATTCACCCTTGATTTTCCGTTGATGTGGGCTGACACTGTCGTGAAGAATCTTGGTATATAGGTTACTAGATGATATTACCTGTGAAAACGATGATAGGGCATTCATATTGCTTGAAAACGGAATATGAGGATGGAGTTATCTGCCCCTATCTATGCCAGGTGAAACTGTAACTGCCAAAATGAAATTTTCCCAAAGTTCCTATGTCATTTTGTTAAATTACCAGTCCTGCCCGCTAGGCACTTCTTCTGCCGGATACTCTCTAATCTTGCCAGTCTTGTCTGGGCTGGCAAGCAGCCCAAAATTGCCTGGGAAGTGCTTACATTGTCATTTGATCCGGGTGGGGGTGGGGGTTGTCTGAGGCACCGAACCTGGAGCTGTATTTCAACTGCACGCAAGCACAGTTCGCACACTACTTGCACCACCATTGGAATCAACTACTATGCTTAATGAAGACCATTCTCTGCTCTGCCACAGGTCACCCCAGAAGGTATATTGACACTGTTAGGTGCACCGTGTGAGCCTGGGCCTCTCGAGGGAGTGGGCCAGACTTGATTCTCTGTTCGCAGCTGAGCTCCACACCCTCCATAATTCAATTGTGTCTGCCTCCAGTTCTTCTACCTCATAGGCAGCTTTATCTAAGCGTAGTTACCCAGGGAACACTACCACTGCACTCCTCTGTATAATTGTATGTATTTTGGACACAAAGCCCCATGTAGGGCCCTATGTGTCTCCTCCTTCCCTGGGGCACTGCTGCATGCACTAGAGACACTTCTAGGGTCTCCATCTTCCAGGAAGCTCATTACACGTATATACACCACCATGCCAGATAAAGCTTCTTTATGCACTTCACAGGCCCAGCAGGAGTGGCACAGGGACCCTGAACTCTCCCCTACAGAGAAACAGTGGTGGTAGTGCGGCTCCCCCTCTCACTCAGTTATAGATTACGTTTGATACATGTTTTCACAGAGTTTACCGCACCCTCGTAGCACTCCACGGAATGGGACTAGTGGAGGATACACGTTGCAAGGCATTAGTTGTGGATTTCATGCATTTGGCTTCGAGGTGCCCACATATTGCTCGGTACAGGAGTTTGACACAAATCATCTTATTACTGATTTTCAAGTACCACACTGGTTGCACTCCGGAGATATGTTGAGGATCTTATGGCTAGCGCCCACTGTCTCATGGATACATACTTTCCCATGACAAGCACAAAGTAGCGGTGCACTGGCACAGGAGTCCAGCCCCAGGATTGCTTGACTGATTAAATGATGTGGCAAACTGTCACAAACAACGTAAACACTATTGGGACCTCATGCCCAGTAAATCCCACCCTAAATATATTTGGGGTCTTTTTTTTGACCTACCTGGCCTCGCCAGTTGAGCACTAGCCCCCGAGGCAGTGGGGAAGCCTATGGAGGCACCTTTTGAGTGTACTTAGAAGGCCTTAGAAGTGTCCCAGCTTTCTCTCTTAAGTCCTTTGGTGCAGGGCTGAAATTGGCTGACACTGGGGAGAGCTAGAAAGGATCCTCTGGTGCTTTTTTCAGCAAAGGGTGGGGCAACACATCATTCCCTTTACCAGCCCCCACCCCCTCCCGCTAATCTGTGGCGTCAGCACGCCACAGGGTACACTGATGTCACAGATTCCCATCGGCAATGGAGGAGACAACAGGTGAGTTCTTCTTCCGCTGTCCAAAGAGGTTTTGGGAGACCCAATGCTACCCCAGGTTTCAAGAAGGGAGCACTGGAAAGGGGAGACTCTTCTGTTTCCTTTTAATTTGTTTTATCAATTTCTTTATTGCCATTTATTATGCTACACCACAAATTGTATAGGATACAATAGTCAACATGTTCATAAGGTGGATACATGGACACCCCCCCCATCATTTCGACATTAACAATAGTTTGGTAGCAGGTCATACATTAACCTGGGAGGGGTAGCAAACGATAATGAGAGTAAAATGCATCGGATGTCAAGACTAAAATGATATATTGTGCCTTAGCGAATGTCTATGTTACAAAGAAAAGCGAAGCAAAACAGTAACTTTTGAAACCCTATGGCTGGTGCCGCCATTTTCAGCTATGTGGGATTGTGAGAATGTTAGGACTCATCCCAAACATCTCTAGCACCTGTACTAAATTGGTCCAACTCAGCATTTCATGCGCTTTCTCGAAATCCAAGGAGACCGCCACTGGAATGTCGGCACCCCTGAACATCGCATCCATTATGTGGCACAGGTGCCTGGTGCAGAAGCTAACAGCCAATTTGGGATTTATGAAGTAGTGTGGGTTGCCATTCACGTGGATCCTTAACTTGGCAGGGTATACCAGTCTGTATTTAATCCCAGCTTTCATAAACATTTGTTTGGCATTGACAAACTCCCATCCCTCAGCCTGGACAAGAAGGGTGAAGTGTGGGTATATAGAAAGGTGGTTGCCAGAGTACTGCAACTCAGTGCGCTCGCTGGCCAGGCACAGGATGGTGTCTTGGTCTTTATAGTTCAGTAGGTGAGCAATAATCGGGTGAGCTCCCCAGGGAGAGGGTGCAGGCCTAAGGAATGATGTGCTTGCTCTACAGATAACATAAGCATAAAGGCCTCCCCAAACAAGGAGTATGGGTATCATCTCAATGAAAACATCCGTCCTGTCCATGGTTGTAGATTCAGGCAGATCGAGAATGTCTATATTGTTGAACTGTGAGTGTTCCTCTAAGTCCTCATTCTTGGCCTTGATAACAGCTAGTACTTTTTCTGATTTTAGAGTCAGTCGTGCTGAGACTGTGCTTCATGTCAGTGAGGACTGTTCTAATGTCTTCAGCCATGAGGTCGCCTGATGTCCCAGCCAGTGACGAGCTCCATCTGTCATTCATAGTTCTGGTGGACCTCTTACATTTAAATTGTTGTTTTGATTGTCTGAGAGCCAGTGGACGGAGGCACCTCCACTCTAAGAGCCCCATTGGTCTCTAGCTAGGAGGAGGTCCCAGCAGGCGCTCGACTCCACCAGTCCAGCAAAGATCAGGAGCGGAGGTGTAGGGGGTTCATTTCAGTGTTCCATCACACCTCGGCCGTGAGTTTTCAAAGGGCAGGGGGCAAGAGCACACCCACTGTATGGGCACCTAGCTGGTCAACAGGATTAATGCTGCCAAACTCCGAGACCTAGGCCCCAGGTCTGGCCATGAAGTGTGCAAGGCAAGGGCAACGGCCACTCCCCCTTCAGGGCCTCAGATAAACACCAAATCCCTGTAGCACTGAGGTGTTCAGGGCCCGGGAGACCAGGCCCCTAGTTATAGTCAGTGGAACAGGGCCAGGCCACGCACCACAGCCTGCCAACCATGCAGCCCCCCTAGCAGCATTGACAGGATGTGCTTGCGGTGCAGCCAGATGGCCTCAGAGGGGTGCTCAACCGGGAGGATAATCCATTGAAAGGCTGCAATCCACAATCCAGAGGTGGACAGCTCGAACACATGACCCCCTGTAGGCGCCTCTTTCTCCTAACCTCAGAATCTTCACGCCGTGGCCTCCGTGGTGCATGTACCGTTGTTGACCTGGGGCCCCAATCTGGCCGGGAGCCCCGACGCTGAGCAGTGGCTACTCTTCTGCTGTGGCTCCTCATCTCAGACAGATTGCTGAACGCTCCCAGCTCCCCAGTGTAGGAGGCTGGACTGGCTTGTAGTGAGTACCAAAGGGTACTTGCACCTTGCACCAGGCCCAGTTATCCCTTATTAGTGTATAGGGTGTCTAGCAGCTTAGGCTGATAGATAATGGTAGCTTAGCAGAGCAGCTTAGGCTGAACTAGGAGACGTGTGAAGCTACTACAGTACCACTTAGTGTCATATGCACAATATCATAAGAAAACACAATACACAGTTATACTAAAAATAAAGGTACTTTATTTTTATGACAATATGCCAAAGTATCTTAGAGTGTACCCTCAGTGAGAGGATAGGAAATATACACAAGATATATACACACAATAGCAAAAATATGCAGTATAGTCTTAGAAAACAGTGCAAACAATGTATAGTTACAATAGGATGCAATGGGGAAACATAGGGATAGGGGCAACACAAACCATATACTCCAAAAGTGGAATGCGAACCACGAATGGACCCCAAACCTATGTGACCTTGTAGAGGGTCGCTGGGACTATTAGAAAATAGTGAGAGTTAGAAAAATAACCCTCCCCAAGACCCTGAAAAGTGAGTGCAAAGTGCACTAAAGTTCCCCTAAGGACAAAAGAGTTGTGTTAGAGGAATAATGCAGGAAAGACACAAACCAGCAATGCAACAACTGTGGATTTCCAATCTAGGGTACCTGTGGAACAAGGGGACGAAGTCCAAAAGTCACAAGCAAGTCGGAGATGGGCAGATGCCCAGGAAATGCCAGCTGCGGGTGCAAAGAAGCTTCGACTGGACAGAAGAAGCTGAGGTTTCTGCAGGAACAAAAAGGGCTAGAGACTTCCCCTTTGGTGGACGGATCCGTCTCGCCTTGGAGAGTCGTGCAGAAGTGTTTTCCCGCCGGAAGGATGCCAACAAGCCTTGCTACACGCAAATCGTGCGTTTGGCGTTTTTGGACGCTGCTGGGGCCCAGGAGGGACCAGGAGGTCGCAAATTGGACCTGCAGAGAGAAGGGACGTCGAGCAAGACAAAGAGCCCTCACTGAAGCAGGTAGCACCCGGAGAAGTGCCAGAAACAGGCACTACGAGGATGTGTGAAACGGTGCTCGCCGAAGTTGCACAAAGGAGTCCCACGTCGCCGGAGACCAACTTAGAAAGTCGTGCAATGCAGGTTAGAGTGCCGTGGACCCAGGCTTGGCTGTGCACAAAGGATTTCCGCCGGAAGTGCACAGGGGCCGGAGTAGCTGCAAAGTCGCGGTTCCCAGCAATGCAGCCCAGCGAGGTGAGGCAAGGACTTACCTCCACCAAACTTGGGCTGAAGAGTCACTGGACTGTGGGGGTCACTTGGACAGCGTCGCTGGATTCGAGGGACCTCGCTCGTCGTGCTGAGAGGAGACCCAAGGGACCGGTAATGCAGCTTTTTGGTGCCTGCGGTTGCAGGGGGAAGATTCCGTCGACCCACGGGAGATTTCTTCGGAGCTTCTGGTGCAGAGAGGAGGCAGGCTACCCCCACAGCATGCACAAGCAGGAAAACAGTCGAGAAGGCGTCAGGATCAGCGTTACAGAGTTGCAGTAGTCGTCTTTGCTACTATGTTGCAGGTTTGCAGGCTTCCAGCGCGGTCAGCGGTCGTTTCCTTATCAGAAGGTGAAGAGAGAGATGCAGAGGAACTCGGCTGAGCTCATGCATTCATTATCTAAAGTTTCCCCAGAGACAGAGACCCTAAATAGCCAGAAAAGAGGGTTTGGCTACCTAGGAGAGAGGAAAGGCTACTAACACCTGAAGGAGCCTATCAGCAGGAGTCTCTGACGTCACCTGGTGGCACTGGCCACTCAGAGCAAACCAGTGTGCCAGCAGCACCTCTGTTTCCAAGATGGCAGAGGTCTGGAGCACACTGGAGGAGCTCTGGACACCTCCCAGGGGAGGTGCAGGTCAGGGGAGTGGTCACTCCCCTTTCCTTTGTCCAGTTTCGCGCCAGAGCAGGGGCTAAGGGGTCCCTGAACCGGTGTAGACTGGCTTATGCAGAATTGGGCACATCTGTGCCCAACAAAGCATTTCCAGAGGCTGGGGGAGGCTACTCCTCCCCTGCCTTCACACCATTTTCCAAAGGGAGAGGGTGTCACACCCTCTCTCAGAGGAAGTTCTTTGTTCTGCCATCCTGGGCCAGGCCTGGCTGGACCCCAGGAGGGCAGCTGCCTGTCTGAGGGGTTGGCAGCAGCAGCAGCTGCAGTGAAACCCCAGGAAGGGCAGTCTGGCAGTACCAGGGTCTGTGCTACAGACCACTGGGATCATGGAATTGTACCAACAATGCCAGGATGGCATAGAGGGGGCATTTCCATGATCATAGACATGTTACATGGCCATATTCGGAGTTACCATGGTGAAGCTACATATAGGTAGTGACCTATATGTAGTGCACGCGTGTAATGGTGTCCCCGCACTCACAAAGTTCAGTGAATTGGCTCTGAACAATGTGGGGGCACCTTGGCTAGTGCCAGGGTGCCCTCACACTAAGTAACTTTGCACCTAACCTTTACCAGGTAAAGGTTAGACATATAGGTGACTTATAAGTTACTTAAGTGCAGTGTAAAATGGCTGTGAAATAACGTGGACGTTATTTCACTCAGGTTGCAGTGGCAGGCCTGTGTAAGAATTGTCAGAGCTCCCTATGGGTGGCAAAAGAAATGCTGCAGCCCATAGGGATCTCCTGGAACCCCAATACCCTGAGTACCTCAGTACCATATACTAGGGAATTATAAGGGTGTTCCAGTAAGCCAATGTAAATTGGAAAAAATGGTCACTAGCCTGTCAGTGACAATTTGGAAAGAAATGAGAGAGCATAACCACTGAGGTTCTGATTAGCAGAGCCTCAGTGAGACAGTTAGTCACTACACAGGTAACACATTCAGGCACACTTATGAGCACTGGGGCCCTGGGTTACCAGGGTCCCAGTGACACATACAACTAAAACAACATATATACAGTGAAAAATGGGGGTAACATGCCAGGCAAGATGGTACTTTCCTACACCCAGGCTGCAAATGGTGACGTGCTACATAGAGAAACGCAGGCTTGCAGCGGTCAGGGAGCCCCTCTCACCTCCTCTGCCAAGACAGCGAGGATGTATCAGGAGACAGCAGCACAGGACCCCTTTTGTCGCTCACAGCCGAGGCTGCGAGAGTATGTCTCTAGTCAACGAAGCAAGGATAATTCAGGGCTAAAAAGAGAGTAATGGCCTCTCCCACTGGATCGGGTATCTCACGGCAGGATAAGTGTTGGATTACTGACTCTGCTGGCAGAGCCTCACTGAAAGGTGGCCATCTTGCGGCCCAACTCTCTGGTTTACCCCACGGTGTTCCATCATTACAGTAAACTATAGAAAAACTAAAGTCAACAAACCATTCAATCCAGAAGGACAAAATCTACTAGGAAATCTTGTTCTGATATTATAAACACACACTTCATTACTTGGCATTATCCATTCATCCAATTGCAACATTTGTCAGTATTTTAGCTACAAATTACAGAACTGTGGAAGTTCACAGAGCATTTTAATCAACTAACACTAGTAAATATTATGAGAAGTGTTTGGAGGTGAGCCAGCATCAATCTCAGTATGCTTCCATGGTTCTCCCACTGTCAAAATGTGGGAGTGTATGATCTTCTACAGCTGTAAAGTGTAGCTAGCGAGTGCGACAACTTTCATCCTCCTGTGTAGGTAGCACATGGCTATCACCATCTAGCATGGGGCAAGCCTCTACAATCTCATCCCAGGCTTGTAAGACGTGGGTGGGGATATACCTCATTTTACCTCTAACTGAAGTGCGTGGCCTTCACATTCCACCCACGTTTTGAGTGTGGTTACCCATTTTGTGATATTTGGTGGAATTTTTCCAGTTAACGGATATCTGCCTTTGAGCTAGGACTAAAGCCTGATCAGTAAATCTGATGGTTACCTTCACCGCCTTAGGCCTCTTTTGTATGCCTAGCACGCACACCGCCGGACTAGTGGGGAGTTCTCTATCAATGGCTAAGTGAATACATTGTAGTATTCTCTCCCTGAAATACTTTTTCTGCGCTCTAACCCAAACCATGTGAAAGAAGCTGCCCCCTCTTCTCCACTTCAGGGGCGTGCAGCTGGGGCCATGAGATACATACTATTAATGCACTTATGATGATATAGCCCTATGAAAATATTAATTTTGTATAAATCGAAATCTAGAGTTATGAGAAACTTTAGGGGTGTTCCAAAAAACTACGTCCCTCTCAATCTCACTTAACTCCGTATCCAGGACTTCAGATCATTTGTCTCGCAGCCCCGTCGGATCGCACTTCCAAGGATTTAGCTGCAAATGATACAAAAGAGTCACAGCCTTTGTCCCCCCCATCTGACATACATTAGTCCTTCAGGTAGCTGTGTACCGGGGGTTCCTGTGTACTCTCGTCCACCACTTTCGAAGTGTTGCTAGTAATGCACCATGTACTAAAGAATAGCTAACTAGAATTTCGAAGTTCTCTTGGAGCACACTAATCTCGATATAGACCCCGTCCCTATACAACTGTCCCACTGCAACCAGGGCACGTCCCTCCGAGGCCCAGAGCGCACTCCAGTTCCCATTATGTGGAAACACCGACAAGGATGCTATGGGAAGTAAAGGAGCATACAAGTAAAAATAAACGTAGATGGAGCATCAATTTCCATTCGACTCATGCCAGTCCATCAGGCAGCCCTCCACCTAGCACCCACTGTAATTGGGCAGCAAAATGCTAGCGCTAAAAATCCAAGACAGCTAATCCCCCTTTGTCGACTGGCAGTTGAGACCCAGACAGTGCTATCCTACGTCTACCATAATGCCAAAGCAAGTCTATCAGCATCCGCTCTATTTCCCAAAAACAACCACACATGTATCTGTATAGACAGGGAGGAGAAAAATTATAATAGTTTAGAGAGGAGAACCATCTTGGTTAAGGCTATCTTCCTCATCACCGAGATGTGCAGTCTATGCCAGAACTTAATAACCTGTCGCAGTGACAAAAAGGTTGCAGTAATATTCCCCTCCAACAGGTTATTTTCCGTTAGGTATATATATGCACTCTACATATATTATAGTAATGGATTACTAATGTATATCAGGCCCGAGCTCTGGAATCGCACCCGCCACATTTATTGCACGGAATAGCTGGATGATTTACCCCAATTAACCTTTAACCTGGATAACGCTCTAAATTCGCCCAATGCCTGGATTGCCCCCTGGACGTCTGAGCTCTCCCCACATAAATATAGCGGTATATCTTCAAAGCGAAATGTAGAACGGTAGGGCATTAATCTGCAGGCCTGAAAACAGTACCCCTGCTGAATGGTTAATGCCAAGGCCTCCACTGCAATCACAACTAAAAGAGGTGAAGGGGGATAACCCTGCCTGATTTCCCTTCCAATTGTGCATGCTTGGGATATAAACTCGCCCGTCCAGCTTCTGGCCATGGGATTAGTATACAACAATTTAGTCCAGGTTGAAAATCCTGATCCCAGTCCATACTGGCCATAACTGTATATAGGAAATCCCACCACAAGGAAAGAAAAAAGAAAACTTTCGCAATGTCAATTGACAGAACTAAAGCATTGGGGTGGGTTCATGCCGGAACATGCAGTTCCCGTATCAGTTTACTAATGTTGGCCATAATGTTTGGTATGGGAATAAACCCATTTAAATCAGGGTGTATGACTCCCTCTACCTTGGGGGGGAAACCTGTTCTCCATTATCTTGCTTAAAATCTTATAGTCTATATTAAGGATCGATAACAGCGGATATGAGGATACCACATACCACACATATTCAGAGAACAACGTTAGCTTCTACATAGCATTGTTTACAATGAGTCCATGACTACAGACCCAAACTTTAGTGTTTTTTCGCAGGACATCCCCGTGCCACGTATACTGGCTTCTCCTGCTGGGTGCACCAATCCGTTTTTAGGAAGGGAAACCACATTAGCCTCCATCAAAGTGGAGAGTAAATAACCCTTTGCTCTTGCTTCGTTATAGTCCTCTGCCCGCCTTGGAGCAAGTAAGTCAACAAATGTAGCTTAAAACTCCACTTGGAGTCCTTTGGATCCAGGGACTTTTCTTCTAGCCAACTCCTTAACAGCAACGCATATCTTTTACCTGGAACTCGGATCTGAGAGTCAGACCATCCTTGTGTTACGACTCTGTTGTCCCATTTCTAGGGGGTGCAGTAAGAGAACTGTCGGAAGCCTGGGAATCAACTTGAACACTTATGTAGAGTCCCTTGCTGACTCCCGTTTGTTTCTCTTTTTGCCATAGTATACTTTTGTAGTATTACATTAGCTTCCTGGGACTGCAAATCCCATAATGCACAGCGTGGTAGTCAAGAAAGCCTGGATTCTGTTTCCCATTGTTTTATATGGGAGAAGTCCAGTTGCTCCTTTTTACCGTATCCTCTCCTCCGGGACTTGTGGTGTCTGAAACTACACACACCAGAGACCTCTCCTGTGCAGCCCAGTCATGTGATTCCACCTGGGGTTTTCTGCAGCTTGGAACTGCTTATAAGCAGCCATTACCTCAAGATCCCCGTTGTGCATTGGAGCTCGATTCCTTTGTGTTACAGACCCCTTATCAGATGGTGTTCCAGTCTTGTTCCTGTTCTGTTCCAGCTTGAACCTGTTTCCTGTTTCTCTGCCCTGCTCCTGATTGTTCCAGCCAGAGTCTGCTCCCTATCTCTTAGCCTTGTACCTGTTTGTTTCTTCCAGAGCCTCCTCCATGTTTCTCTGTCCTGCTCCTGCCTTGTTTCAGCCTGAACCTGCTCTCTGTTTCCAAGTCCTGTTTTCTGCTTATTCCTACTCCCTGTATTCCAACCATGTCCTTGCTTGTTTCAGCCAGTGCCTGCTCTCTGTTTTCCAGTCCTGTCTCTATTTGTTCCAGCCAGAAGTTTGCACCCTGTTTTCCAGTCCTAGTCCTGCCTTTGCTTCAGCCGGATCCTGTTCCCAGTTCCTGTCCCTGTCTCTTAGTTTGTCCCTTCTGTTTCTGCTTCCTCTTGGTATTTGTGTCTGGTAAGTGTTCTATCAGTCTTCACCAGTGTATAAGTGTCCTCTTTGTACTGGGGTTGGCTCCTGGTTTCCAGGAGGCAATTCCAGCCTCCATCCTTGTCTAGTGTTATACGTTGTCTTTCGTGCCTAACAGTGACAGTGTGCTATTGCTGTTTTTCCAGGAATTGCCACTGTGTTTCCAGCTGGACCCACAAGAGATTGTCTTATGTACGTAAGTACTATCCTTGTTTGTGCTATAGGGTCCAGAAACAGAATCACTTCTGCTGCCTCCTTTCTATGGGGCTGGCGGGGTGACTATCTGTAAGAGCAAACTGCACAGAGGCATTGACATTCCCTGTCACTGTGGGAGGTTCTGCACCCTACTCTGTGTACAACCCCAGCATGTTTGTCCATTAGCAATCCGTTTCCTGTTTGTTCACACAAGGGTTGCTCTGCTTTTACTTTCCTGTTTCCTGTGCCTGTCCATAGCTGTCCTTTCCGTGTATGCCTTTAGCTGCTCTTCTACCCCAGTATACTACCTCTTTAGGATATTTGGTGACCTCAAGGGGTGTCCCAACCAGAGTCATGATCAGACCCGCCCAAAACCATGACAGAATGCACGACCCAACAATTTCAAGCTCCCCAGGCTGTAAAGGCACACACAGACCTAAGATGTTTTCCTATCATGTTAAGACACCCCTTTCTAAACCTACACATTCTCTGAAGACCTTAGTTTAAAGGATAGACTTGTTAAAGAAAACCATAACGTGCAAGTTCAGTACTACACCGAGTGGCTTGCTAATCCTTCAATGATACACTATTAAGTTATGTGTGGCTATGACCCCCAGTCCCTGTCTGTAGAAGAATTACAAGGACGTAATGAGTTACTGCAGTACCTATAAGATAAAGCCAGTAAGAATGTTCATAACAGTAGTAGTTCTCTTGATACCTCTGCACAAGACATTCACTCTCAAGAAAAACTGGTTAATTCCTTGCCTCATGCTAGTGCATCCCAAGTTCACTTCCAGGTCTCTGCCATAACAAAGAACCCTGACACTGTCCAAGAAGCCACACTAGGGATTTCCTTGTTTTCTGATGCGTGCTTCAGCCCAGCTAGGTCAGTTTCTCAGAATTCAAAGTGCAGTTCTGACTCTTATAAAGACCTACCAGTCATTCAGAGCTTTCAAATCAGCAGGCTAGACCTTGTATCTAAGGGATCAGTAAAGACTGTGGGTTTCCTTAGTTGAACTCAAATGGCTTGTGCTCTTCCCAAATTGGATGACAGTACATCAGTCACAATTCCTAAGTGCAGTGCTGACTCTTATAAAGATTTACCAGTCCCTCAGAGCTTTCAAGTCAGCAGGTTAGACTATGTATCGAAGGGATCAGTAAAGACTGTGGGATTCCTTAGTTTCACTCAAAAGGCTTGTGCTCTTCCCAAACTGGATGATAATACACCAGTCTCAATCCCTAAAAGCTCTGCTAAACCCTTTTCTATTCTGAGTGGGTTTGATAACAATATGGACCTACACACACTAAAAGAGAAGATCTGGCAGATTAAAAGGCAGATATTGGACTTCTATGATGAATATGTTGTAACATACACTAAAAATCTTGCACATGGGCTCTTTTCATTGATGCATATTTCACTGTTGCCAGAAACAGACATTCTGCCTATCTATAAGTTAGAAGAAGTAACAGAGCAGCTGATGGAAACTACTGCATGGCAATTTGAAAACCTGATAAAAGAAAATGATCACCATCTTTGGCTTAAGGAACAGTATGCTACTTCATGTGCCATTCCAAAGACTACTATAGAGCAGATTTTCCGTTCTATTAATGAATGTCAAAAGACTGCTCCAGTTATAAATATATCACCCTCTTCAGATTCTCTCTTAGCTTGTAGTTCTTCAGAGAATATACCCGTACACTTCACTGAATCTCTGACATCTCTGAGAGATTTGACACCTTTTTATTTAAAGGATGGATCAGAGTCTTCAGAAGAAAGTGTCTCAGCCCCTCTATCAGAACAAATAAAGCCAAAGGAAGAAGAGAGTTCTTATGCAGACTCCAATAGCTGCACCGTAAGAAATCAAGATATGACTTTACTGGAGACTAAGGGCAAGTTGTGCAACAGTATTGAAGAATCTGAATCTAGTGATGACAGTGGTTCCTGCCTTGCAGTGAACAAAGCTGCAGATAGTGCTGTTCAAATGGCGTACATGCCAGAATATTCAGATTGTAGGGATACTCCTGCCCTTTCAAATGATATCATAGAATTTTCAGATAATGAAGAGACAGTTCCTGTTTCAAGTGAATTAATGTATTTTTCTGACCGTGAAGAAATACCTGCAGTCACTAAGAATGTAATGGACTTCTCAGAAAGTCTAAAAATCTCTTCTGTGTCAAAGCAAACCGTGGAGATTTCAGACAAGGAAGAAAGCCAGAAACCTGAAACTAAAAAGCATGTCATAAGAAATGATAGCCTTTTCCTAGAACTGGACACAGATTGCAGCGCCCAACAAACCAGACCTCATCAAGCAGAATGGAAGATACAGTAACGGCGGCTGCAGACCCTGACCAGTCCCTACTCGTAACTATTCAGCAACAGGCCCAGGAACTGCAACAATTAATAAATGAAAATTGGCTTTACAACAAGCCTTGGCATCCCGAAGTACTGATGTTCCTACTGTCTCTACTACAACTCCTCGGTTTTCAGGAGACCCAAATAAGCTGTGAGAATTTCTGGATGCTCTGACTGTCTACTTTGCTTTCAGACCCACACAAATTTCACAAGACAAGGACTGTTCTTAGTGTTCAAAGTCTAGAGCTGAAAACTTAGATAACAATGTAAAGGTGATTTCTGAAGAGACTCCAGTTCTATTTTGTTCCAAAGAACAACCTTTCAGTGGTAACAGAGTTGAAGATCAACTACCTGTAGTAGAAACACTTTGCAAAGAAACCATTTCTGATACCACGAATACACCACAGAGCACTTGCAATGAAGAAATCTCAGTCTTGTCTGAAGATCACCCTAAAGAATTAGCTTGTGGAACTTCTACATTTTCAGATGTTAATCCAGTTTTTAGAGACTCAAAAACTCTTGTTGCTCCTGAATTTGATACTCTGAAGTCATCCAAAATTAAAGAAAACTTTGACTTTTTCATGTTTACCTTGAGAACACCAGTTACCCATGTCTCTCAAGTCTCTATGCTTTGCAAGCCTCAGACCACAATCAATGTAAATACTGCTGCAGAAACAGACATATCCTGCTTGTCTGAAGGTGTTACAGCCCTGACAGTTACCAATACACCAATTATCTCCTCCAAAGAAGAAAGTATTGAACAGGAAACTGATTTTCTGAAGAATACCGCCTATAATGCCATTCCAGATCTCCTTGCTCCTGAATCCACTTCACCAAAACCAACTCCATGCACTCCTCCCATATATCAATCGAACAATAAAGAGGAAAGACATTGGAGCCCATATGGATATTAATACATGCTTTGCTCATTGGATGATTCATCTGTGGCAGGACTGTAAACTTATCAAACAAGGTTGATGTTGGAATTTTCTGCTGTGGCTTTTCCTCTTCAACTTTTTTCAGCCAAAGGATCGCCTTCTCTTCTTGAGCAGACTGGTGTGAGGGGGTATACTGTTACGACTCTGTCTCTTAGTTTGTCCCATCTGTTTCCTCTCGGTATTTGTGTCTGGTAAGTGGTCTATCAATCTTCACCAGTGTATAAGGGTTGTCCTTTGTACTGGGGTTGGCTCCTGGTTTCCAGGAGGCAATTCCAGCCCCCATCCTTGTCTAGTGTTATACGTTGTCTTTCATGCCTAACAGTGACAGTGTGCTATTGATGTTTTTCCAGGAATTGCCACTGTGTTTCCAGCTGGACCCACAGGAGCTTGTCTCGTGTATGTAAGTACTATCCTTGTTTGTGCTATAGGGTCCAGAAACAGAATCACTTCTGCTGCCTCCTTTCTATGGGGCTGGCGGAGTGACTATCTGTAAGAGAAAACTGCACAGAGGCATTGACATTTCCTGTCACTGTGGGAGGTTCTGCATCCTACTCTGTGTACAACCCCAGCGTGTTTGTCCATTAGTAATCCGTTTCCTGTTTGGTCACACAAGGGTTGCTCTGCTTTTACTTTCCTGTTTCCTGTGCCTGTCCATAGCTGTCCTTTCCCGTGTATGCCTTTAGCTGCTCTTCTGCCCCACTACACTACCTCTTTAGGATATGCGGTGACCTCAAGGGGTGTCCCAACCAGAGTCCTGATCAGACCCGCCCAAAACCGTGACACCTTGCATAAATGCCTGGGAGTTGTGGCCCCAATCACAATCTCATGCTTAGTTTGGGTGTCTGGGGACTCCCTTCTGGTATGTAGGCCCTCATAATCCTTTTTAAATATGTCATTAATCTTAGAGTGACTGTAGACCTACTGATTTAAAATACCAGGATGGGCCTCTTGTCCTGACTAATTTGCCACACCAGTAAACCCCCCGCCTTATCTCATTTGGCATGTGCTTTTGAGATGTAACTTTTGTAGTCTTATCCCTTCAGGTGGTCCACTAACTGCAATAACTTTTCTGAGTCGTGCGTTTGAGTGTGCCTCGCACAGCCTCTCTCTCTAGATTATTAAACAGTTGTTCCTAACTAGTGATGTCTGCAAACAAGTGTGCCTGTGTTCCCAATCTATTAGCTATACAATGTCTGTGTACTATGATTTTAAATGCCTTCCATTCCATTATCACTGATGAGGTTTGCTCACATAGTCTTCCAAGTGGTTTCTAATTGTGTCACCCAGTGTTCCCTGGAAGGCCTTGTGCTCCAAAAGGCCTGTACTCAGCTAATTTATTGTTGTTGGCATGTCCCTCCTAAATGCCAAGAGCAACAGGCTATGGCTGGGGTGCATTTTTGTCAGATACTCCACTGTCACCATAGAAGAGACTAGCCCAGTGCAGAGGAACTTATTTAGCTTCAGATGGAGTTCCTGCATACTATAGTAATAGGAGTATTTTCTACATGAAGGATTAAGTGTCTACCACTTCCCAGTGTGAAAGCCTTAGTAAACGTATGAGTGTGTGATGTCTGGAGTGGCAGGTGAGAGCTGTCTAATTCTGTGCCTGCAATGTAATTAAATTTCCCCCAATTACCCAGAGATAATGTATTATTTTAGTCAAATGCGGTGCCAGCTTTCCATAGTTACTGATCTATGTTGGGAGTGTACAGTTGACCAATATACTCTCATCCAGTCAGCCCACACACAACTATGATATATCTCCCTTCCTTGTCCACTATTTTTACAATTGGCTGAAAACGGCGGCCTACCCAGATCCATATTAACACCCCACATGCAAAGGCCAAGTAAGACATGTAATAGATGTGCCCCCACCATCTTCACTGAAATACCGGCACTTCTGCCTCCTTAATATGTGTCTCTTGAAGTAAAGCTGTATGCCCCACAACTCTTATTTTTGAGAAACACATTTTTATTGTTTTCTAGTGGTTACAACACGTCACACTGAAAACCAACAAGCAGCCCATGACAAAGGACTGAAGCATCACAGTAATAACTTTGGCTGCAGATACCACACACTTTCAGAGAACAGCATTAGGTTCTGCATAGCATGTTGTCCATGACTACAGCCCCAAACCATTTACTCCACACTTTAGTGTGTTTCCGCAGGACTTCCCCATGCCTTGTATACTGGCTTCTTCTGCTGGGCGCTGCAAACTACTCCTTGTCTGACATCGTTGGGGGCCTGGAGGCCTTCCAGTGTGCCATAATGTCACATTTTGATACCATCAGTGATGTTCCTAGTAGTATGCAGTCAGTGAATGTCCCCTTAACATCCTCAAGGACATCCAGCAGAATCAAAAGCAGAGAAAGTTGAACCTTGAACTAGGACCAGTAAAAGCTCAGCGATCACGGATTCCCAATATCGTGTTAATTTAAGAAATGACCATGTCATATGAAAAAGATTGGCTAGAACACAGGAACACTGAAAACAAGCGGAGCTGGTAGGATGTTTCCACCAAACAATGTTTTGATGACATATTAAGCAACCTAGGGGACATCAGAGCGTCCTGCCAATCTGCATCTTGAGGGGCCAAAGCCGACCCTGCCAGCGTACTCCAACGGCCACTAGTGTGTCTGGGGCGTTAATAAGCAAAGTGCTGTAGGTTTGGGAGAACCCCCTTTGCCCAATGCACCCATAATGATCTTAGCCTCAATTGGGCTGAACTCTGGGATTGTGATGTCAAGAGGGACATGTACCCTTAATGTGTGTTTCAGTTGCTGTTACTTGTGGAATTGTGTCTTAGTCAAGGAGTAAGCCGGTTGAAGCTCCTGAAATGAAGACATGCAGTTGGCCTTCCAAACAACTCTGAGGAGCGTGATACTGATTTCATCCCACCAGCCAAATCCCTCCAGCGATACCACCTCCTTCAGCCATGTACCATGCCATAAGGGGGTTTGTTTAGTGGATTTGGACCACCACCACCACGTGTGCAGAGCGGCTGCCCTCCACCCATTGAAGACTAACCAAGTCACATCTGGGAGCACGGTGGGAAATGCGTCACCATAAAGCATTGCTATGACTGGTTGGAAGTCTAGTGCATGAAGTTCCGTCTTGTAGGCTGGATCAGACCACCCACCGCTAAGCCAGTCATTGACAACCAGGAGGTGGGATGCCACATAATACAGACACAGGTTAGTCATACCAAGACCAACGTCATACGGGACTCATTGACATTTCCCAATCGCCAGTCTTGGCCTAGAGTTCTGCCACAGAATGGCAATT
Source organism: Pleurodeles waltl (assembly GCF_031143425.1). Taxonomy (NCBI): domain Eukaryota; kingdom Metazoa; phylum Chordata; class Amphibia; order Caudata; family Salamandridae; genus Pleurodeles; species Pleurodeles waltl. The sequence goes on along the minus strand of NC_090444.1, from coordinate 882,442,132 downwards.
GCCACTGAGTCCATCTCCCTAAACCAACAATGGGGAATTGTGTGCGGAAAATTTTGAAGGAGGTAGAAAAATCTCTGTAATAACATCATGTTGTATAGGGCTTTTCTCTGCATAACATGGAGTGGGAGTCTCCACCATTTTCTAAGGTCTTCCCTGACCTTGTGAATAAGGGGAGGGATGTTAAGGGACCACATCAGGGCCACACGACTCTTAAGGTAAGCCTGCACATTATAGTGGTTGGTCGGAGAACCGAGGCCACTCACATTCCTGTTCGGATCACAATCTTACCTATACTGTGCCACCATAATGAAACATCTTTACCTCTCTGCCATCCAACAACCAGCACCAACCAGCCAATACCTCTGCATAATCATGATCATGTGCTCCATTCCAATACAAATGTATGACAACAAGCAAACACAAGCATGTGTACAAACCCCATCTTGCCCCAACTCAGGTTAGTGACGCTGTGACATATCATCCAAACTATGAAAAACCATAGTGTGACTGCACCACCTGTGGTCCTAACTGACTAGCACGCAAGTGAGTTCTATGGGGGTGGCTAGCCAAGAAAACTATGGGGCTGCCTAACTCCTGCCCACACCCTGTGAATTAGACAGGATTAACAAGGAAGGACGTAATTGGCCCTGCGAGTAGAAAACTAGCACAAAATTCCACTGCGGTTCCAAATCTCTTAATGTTTTTAAATCAAGTCACCTGCCATGCCAGGTGTTACCCTGGGGAGAAGTCTGTTCCAGTTATACTCTCCAGACTGGAGCCAGTGGCCTCCGGCTCAGACACTGGTCAGTCTTTCTCTGTTATATTGGAGCCACGCAGTGAGGCGGCCATTGCTACAGACCTTTCGCTGCCATCAGTAATTTTGTGTCTCAAGGGATGAATACTGCTCTGTCACCAAAATGGTGCTGCTTCTTGCGCCTTGAGGGATTTGCAGGGCTAGATTTGTATCATGCATATCTAGATAATCCCATACTGTTCTGGGTTCATAAAAACAAAGATTTACCTGCTACCTAGATCCTCAATTCGGCTGGCAATCAATCAATCAATCATTGTTTGCAGAACGCATCACTGTCAATCCATGGGGCGTCTGAGCACTGGGGTACGAGTTCTCTGTCGAAGAGCCAGGTCCTAAGCTTCTTTCTGAACTCCGCAAGGAAATGTGACGCTCACAGGTGGAGAGGCAGGTCATTCCAGGTCTTGGTGGCTATGTTGTAGTGAATCCTATCTTATTTTAATGGGAAGCAGGAGTTAGCTTCGCCCTCTGGCTTATAGACTCGTGCTCCTATCATCCAGTGACTTTTACGCTATTCACTTTGCTCTGTTTTAGCTCAATTATTGAATTATATCTTTCAAGATGACTGCACTGTTTCTAGTTAGCCCAATGTTTTAGTCATGTTATCAGTGCCACCGCGCTAAGGCATCAATATCAAGTGACAAAGATAAACAAACTGTAGGTATTCACATTAGGTACTTTCCCTCTTTGCGCTTTCGAGGGTATAGTTTATATACATTGCCGCCCCAAGCATGTCTTGTTATCTATTGTTTGGTAACAGACCTACATCAGGGGTCCGATCAAATCTGTATAAATACATCTCACACAGATAGATAGTCAGAGGGATTCCGACCAGATGCCATCGCTGCTATCTATGCTGCACGTCGCCTTGATGCTGACCCAGTCTTTGTGTCCCCACAGACTCTGAGCCATGGACCTCATTTCAAGGTAACAAGGGATGGGGAGCCTCTTCTCATGGTCACCGCATTGGCGGATTAGGTTTATCACACCTAGCTTTCTCTAGGGTAGGGGTTAGGTTCATCATGTTAGGGTATTAGGACATATATCATATCTCATTTCATTTTATGTTATTGCAAGATGCTGGGGGTCTTTGTACTAATGACTCTCGTTTTCACAATTCTGTTTCTTGCATTGTTCATAATCCTAATTGTTGCAGCCCATGCAATTTATCACAGATTGCAGTATTGTTAATAAAATACCTCTTAAGCTTTTACTGCATCTCCTTCATTGTCTGTATTTGATTGAGACATGATGTTCATGTGAGAAAGGGGTAATCTCGGTTTAACCACGACACTCCAGAAGCTGTCGCACTCTTGAGTCCATGTGTAAAGGATGCCACAAATCACCTTTTACTACTTGGGTTTTTGGTGAGGTACTGTGTGAACTCGGAGGGCTGGGACAACAGTTGCGACTTGTTGTAGGACAGGCAGAGTCACCTAAAAACATAAGTACTGTCATACTTAAACCAGCAGTCTTGCCTAGAGCAAGAGTCAAACTATGACATGGTGCCACCAATGATGGTGTTTAGGCACTAATTTACGGACACCCTGACTATCAGTGACTCACACACAACAGGTACCCTAAATACCATTATACGGAGACGTCCATGGTCTTAGGGAAGATTCTACTCAGCTGAACTGGGAACACCTAACTAGGCTGTAGGTTGTTCGAGCTCTAACCATTAAAAGGACTTTTCTCAACACTTGGTGTTCCGTCTCTCTTACCTATTACACAATATGGCTAACGCCATAGAAATTAATGAGAATGTTAGATAAGCATTAAATTCCACCTAGTAGCGCATGGCTTATAGTAGAAGCTAATGAACCTTACCAAGCAGAAACATTCTACTCTTGGGTCACCTTTCCTGAGGAAGACCAACAATCACATACATTCCACATATACAAAATAGCTATTGTATCACAATATACTGAGCATACCAGTATCTTGAAATACCGATCACCTATCAAGACCATCAAAACTATTTTAATGGCACCCTACCACATGTAATACAACCCGTGAGACTAGGTCCCTTAGGTAATGATGGACCAACGTGGCCTATGTTTGCCACATACACACCTCACCCAGCTATACAAAATATGCAGTTAGCAGACCTGCACATCTTATACAATGCGCTAATAACTCTAAATAGACAACTTGTTCAGTTCATAATTCGAACTCTGAACACTACAGCAGGTCATCCAGTACTACCAGCACCTGCTGGATATCAATTGGCTACCAATTAATCCACAATTGTTTCTGGGATACGAGCTATCAAACGAGCGCAAGAGCCTGACCCTGCACTTTCTAGAAAAATTTGCTCAACTACAGCCACCAAATACAATCAAGAAACTACAGTCTTTACTTGGTTTCTTTAACGTTGGCAGAACATACATCCCTGACTAGGCACAAAGTATTAAGCCACTTTATGACATAATATGCCCTGATTTTTCCAGCAGACACTGGACAGTAGAATACACACGCATCCTCAGGGAATTGCAACAGGACATGCTAGAAGCAAAACACTTGCACACCCGTGACAACAAAACAAATTTGAATAATTGCTGGTGCCATTGGGTTCACTTATGTCACCTTTAACGAAGGAGACATAGGGGGTGATTCTAACCCTGGCGGTCGGTGATAAAGTGGCGGCCAACCCGCCAACAGGCTGGCGGTCCAAAAAATGGAATTCTGACCCTGGCGGGAACCGCCAACACAGCCCGCCACATTAACACTCCGCCCGCCACGGCGGTACAGACAAACAGCGCGGCGGTCACCGCCAACAGACAGGCGGCAGACAATGTACCGCCCACAGTATCATAACTCACCAATCCGCCACCTTTTCCGGGGCGGGAGCCCCGCCGATAAAAACACGGCGGAAACAGACTACGAACGGGAAAACGCTCACCTCTACGCACTCCACGAGGAAGGAGGACAGCATGGAACCCGAATTAAACATCCTACCTGCTCATCTACCACGAGTACGAACGCCGGCGCAGACGACAACGGTGAGTACTGCACCTACGACACACAGGAGGGGGGAGGAGGAAAGCTTACGGCACACACATATGCGACCCCCACCCCCCCAAACTATGTACACACCAATGCAGAGCAACAAGTCACAGTGACACCACCCAAACCCCCCTGAAAAATGCAAAGACATAATTAAATTGTGAATAAAAATTTATGTACAAAATAGGCTCTGAAAAGTATTGGTCAACTAGCCAAAAAATCAATATCAAAATAATTCTATATACAGTGCAATGGATAACCGAGGCAATTAGTCCTGCACATCAAAAGAAAATCGAAGTGTCCGTGGGCCAAAGTGTAACAACACAAGGGCAAAGCCCACACAGGAGACCTGAGTCCTTTGGAGAGAACACTGCAGGGGCATCTGATGAAAAAACTACAGGCACCTCAGGGGGAAGGGAAGGGGGGGGCACCACAGCCACATGAGTCCACGACGCCAGATCCACGAAGGGGCCACCATGCCTACTGTGCCATCCTGGGGAGTGCAAAGCCACAGTCTCTCAAGTCTCTACAGTAGGTGGGTTGCCCACTGTTCCATCCTGGGGAGTGCAAAGCCACAGTCTCTCAAGTCTCTACAGTTGGTGGGTTGCCCACTGTGCCATCCTGGGGAGTGCAAAGCCACAGTCTCTCAAGTCTATACAGTAGGTGGGTTGCCCACTGTTCCATCCTGGGGAGTGCAAAGCCACAGTCCATCAGGTGGATTACAGTCTCCACTGGTCAAGGAGGAGGCATGGTGGGCACAGTGAACCGTTAACAGTGCATGCAGGAAGGGCCCAGTGGAGCGGTGCGTGACAGGAAGGGCCCAGCGGAGCGGTGCCTGAGACGGCGGGGCCCAGCGGAGCGGTGCTTGACAGGAAGGGCCCAGCGGAGCAGTGCTTGAGACGGCGGTGCCCAGCGGAGCGGTGCTTGAGAGGGCGGGGCCCAGCGGAGCGGTGCTTGACAGGAAGGCCCCAGCGGAGCGGTGCTTGAGACGGCGGTGCCCAGCGGAGCGGTGCTTGAGACGGCGGGGCCCAGCGGAGCGGTGCTTGACAGGAAGGGCCCAGCGGAGCGGTGCTTGAGACGGCGGTGCCCAGCGGAGCGGTGCTTGACAGGAAGGGCCCAGCGGAGCGGTGCTTGACAGGAAGGGCCCAGCGGAGCGGTGCTTGAGACGGCGGTGCCCAGCGGAGCGGTGCTTGACAGGAAGGGCCCAGCGGAGCGGTGCTTGACAGGAAGGGCCCAGCGGAGCGGTGCTTGAGACGGCGGTGCCCAGCGGAGCGGTGCTTGAGACGGCGGGGCCCAGCTGAGCGGTGCTTGAGACGGCGGGGCCCAGCGGAGCGGTGCTTGAGACGGCGGTGCCCAGCGGAGCGGTGCTTGAGACGGCGGGGCCCAGCGGAGCGGTGCTTGACAGGAAGGGCCCAGCGGAGCGGTGCTTGACAGGAAGGGCCCAGCGGAGCGGTGCCTGAGACGGCGGGGCCCAGCGGAGCGGTGCTTGAGACGGCGGGGCCCAGCGGAGCGGTGCTTGACAGGAAGGGCCCAGCGGAGCGGTGCTTGACAGGAAGGGCCCAGCGGAGCGGTGCTTGAGACGGCGGGGCCCAGCGGAGCAGTGCTTGACAGGAAGGGCCCAGCGGAGCGGTGCTTGAGACGGCGGGGCCCAGCGGAGTGGTGCTTGACAGGAAGGGCCCTGTTCAGCAGTGCTCTTCCGCACGGCGGGGCCCTGTTCAGCGGTGCTCTTCTGCACGGCGGGGCCCTCTTCAGCGGTGCTCTTCTGCACGGCGGGGCCCTCTTCAGCGGTGCTCTTCTGCACGGCGGGGCCCTCTTCAGCGGTGCTCTTCTGCACGGCGGGGCCCTGTTCAGCGGTGCTCTTCTGCACAGCGGGGCCCTCTTCAGCGGTGCTCGTCCAGTAAGTCAAGGGAGCCAGACCTGGCCTGGACTCCTTGCTCAGTCGCCCTCCGACCGTGCTGTTGCTGGACCCTTCGGTGACGGAGTCCTGGGCCCTTTGGTGTCCTCCCTAACACCCGGGATGGGGCTTGTGGGGCCCTCCTGCTCCGCGCTCCTGCTGGCTGACTTCTCCGCCCTGCTGCCCTTTCGCTCCTTAGATGGGGCTCTCGGGCCCTTGCCTCCCCTAGATGTTGTGGCTGGTGAAGTGGGCGAACTTTGCTCCTTGGGGGCAGCCGTGTCAGTCCTCTCACGGCGGCCCTTTAGTTTCCTGGTCCTCTTGCCTGGGGGGGGGCTGGCTGTCCCCTTGCTGCTGATTGAAGTGTCACTGCTGGCAAAGGGTGGACTCCAGAACCCATGCACCACAGTGACACTCGAAGCTGGGCTGGTGGTGGCTGAGGTGCTCTTGGGACTCTTTGCAGATGGAGGGGGTGGGTCAGGGGAGGGAAAGAGGTTAAGATTAGCGAGGAAAAGTTTTTTAGGACCAAGGTAAAGGGTAGGAGAAGTGGTGATGGGAGTGGAGGAAGAGGATGTGGTTGTAGGAGAGTCAGGTGTGCTGTCTTTGAGTGCAGGTGCTTGTGCTGGAGGCTGTCGTGAGGTGGATGGCTGTTGGGTGGTGGGTGTCTGCCTGCGTTTGTGTGTCTTGGAAGAGGGGGTGACAGACACAGTGGGAGAGGACACAGGGGACGTGTAAATGGTAGTGGGGGTGGTGACTGGACGTGTGCGGACTGTACTGGAGGGTGTGCTGGTGATGGAAGCACTGGCTGATGGTGGTGTGCATGCAGGTGTGAGTGTAGACGTCACAGGGAGGGAGGAGGGAGACGAGGAGGAGGGGGACACAGAGGTGGTAGTGACTGTTGGAATGTCTGTATCTGGGTGTTGCTTGCGTGAATGCCTGTGGGTTCTGTGGTGCTTGTGTCTGGATGAGCTGCCCTTGGGTGTTGAGGTGTGTGCAGGCTGGTCTGATGATGTGGATGGGATAGGCGGAGGAACAGGAGACAGAGACAGGGTGGAGGCAGTCAGAAGAGGGAGGCTGGAAACAGGGACAATGGCTGCCGTCAGTGCTGAGGCCAGAGCATTGAACGATCGTTGAAGGGCAGCCTGACCCGAATGAATGCCCTCCAGGTAGGCATTGCTCCGATGCACCTCCCTTTCTACCCCCTGGATGGCATTCAAAAGGGTAGTCTGCCCAACAATGATGGTCTGAAGGAGGTCAATGACCTCCTCACTGAGGGCAGCAGAGGTGACAGGGGCAGGGGCTGAGGTGCCTGGGGCGAAGGAGACGCCCGCCTTCCTGGGCGAGCGGGCCGGAGCGTAGGCTGAGGGGCTGCTGGGAGGGCGGGGCTGGTGCGCTGGGTGGCGGCTGTACCTGTAGAGGCGGGGGGCCCGGATGTTGCCGCCACCGCTAGGGAGCTCCCATCCGAGGACGTGTCGGTGTCGCTGGTGTCACCACCGGTCCCCGTTGTGGTGCTCCCCTCGCCCTCCGGATCACTGGTGCCCTCGGTGTCTGTTCCTGGGCCCACCGGGGCCTTGTGACTTGCAGCTCCCTCGTGCTCTGATGCCAATTCTCCTCCGCCTGATGATGCTAATGCACACATGCACAAGAAGATGAAGAAGAAGGGTGGGGGGAGAAAAACGAAGACCAGGTTGAGTGCATGCAATGTCAACACCGTTGGCGGAGAGGACAGACACAGGAGCCTCATGCACTAAGCCGTGCATTCGGGGTACACTACTCAGTACTTCTGACTAGGACAACAGGTCTAGAGACGACAAACGCGCACATGTGTGATGCTGGACCATCGATAGCTGTACTTGTCACCCTACAGAGGTGGGGGCCGGGAGCACAGGGCCATGCCTAAAGGAGAGGACTACACTACAGAAAGCGCCCTGGCCTAATGTCACCCACATCCCTCCTCCCCCACCCAGACGCCTCCACTGCGCAGAAAGATAGCAGAATGTGCTGATACTCACCCCCTTGTGTCTGCTGTGATGTCCTCAAGCGCCCATCCAAATCAGGGTAGGCCACCGCCAGGATCCGGGACATCAGGGGGTTCAGGGTACGACTGGCACCCCTCCTAGGTTGGGAGGCCATCCCCAGCAGTGACTCAGCGGTCTTCCTGGTCCCGCGGCGAATGTCCTCCCACCTCTTGCGGCAGTGGGTGCCCCGTCTGACGTGGACCCCCAGGGCCCGGACTTCCTTGGCGATGGCACGCCAAATGTCCACTTTCTGATGGGCGCTGGCCTATTTGACATGTACAGGGTGGGAAGGAAAAATTCATAAATTTTCTGCATGTTAGATGTGATTGGCCCCCCCTCCCCAACCTTGCCATATGGCACATGCTCTCATCTGTCGTGCGTTGCACTCCTCATTCGCCCCCCACCCCACCAACTTACATCCACCCCACTCCACACAGGCATAGCCCATTCAATGTGCACCCAGTGTACTTACCTGTTGGTCTGGAGGACCGTAGAGTAACGCATACTGGGGGAGGACCCCATCCACAAGTTTCTCCAACTCCTCAGACGTGAAGGCAGGGGCCCTTTCCCCAGTCGCAGCAGCCATTGTCACTTCCAGACCGAGGTCACAGCAGTACTTGCAGTATAGGTCCTCTCCTGTGGATGATCAGGTCTCGAGTGATTAAGCAGATAGAAAATGGCGGTCACGCCCGCGGCGGTGCGTACCGCGGTGGTGCGTACCGCGACCGCCGGCGCACCTTGTCATTGGCTCCTGAAACCCATAGGCTTCAATGTTAACCAATGCGGCTTCGTATAGCGGTCTTCGACCGCCTACCGCCACGGTGTGCCACGCCAGCACATTGACCTCACATCCCATTGTCCCACTTCACAGGTCAGGCAGCCGCCATTTCAAGGGCCCACATGGCATAATTTGTACTGCGTCACACAGGCCTAGGCCTTGCATTGCCACACATACACGCCTTTCAATACATAGATAATCGTGTGCTCGGCATGCTGTGGTGAACGTACCTGTGATTTGCTTGACTCTGTGCTTCATGTTGTCCTTCCTAGGCACTGTCCGCTGGGACTTGCGAGGAGAAGGATGAATCCTCGCGTGTACCGACCGCTGGTGGACCTGTCGACAATGGAAGAACGCCATATCATACTACGATACCGACTTGACCGAGCCACTAAACATGAACTGTGTGCCCAGCTGGAGCCAGCCCTGATGTCCCCCATCCGCCAACCCACAGGAATTCCCCCTCTAGTGCAGGTTCTGTCAGTCCTCCATTTTTTGGAAAGTGGCTCATTCCAGACAACAGTGGCCATGTCATCTGGAATGTCTCAGCCTATGTTTTAAAAAATGTTGTCTAGAGTGTTGTCTGCCCTGACGAAACACATGCGGAGCTACATTGTATTCCCTGAGGAGGTTGATTTGGCCAATGTGAAGGGTGATTTTTATGCCCTTGGACATATCCCCAACATAATTGGTGCCATTGATGGGACCCATGTGGCTTTAGTACCCCCAAAAGACGATGAGCAGGTGTACAGAAACAGGAAAAGTTACCATTCTATGAACGTCCAGGTGGTCTGTTTGGCTGACCAGTACATCTCCCATGTGAATGCCAAGTTCCCTGGGTCAGTGCATGACGCGTATGTGATGCGTAATAGCAGCATCCCTTATGTGATGGAACAGCTACAGAGACAACGTGTGTGGCTAATTGGTGACTCTGGTTACCCCAACCTGCCTTGGCTATTGACCCCAGTGAGGAATCCCCGGACCAGGGCAGAGGAACGGTACAATGAGGCCCATGGGCGAACTAGGAGGATCATAGAAAGAACCTTTGGCCTCCTGAAGGCCAGGTTTAGGTGCCTGCATATGACAGGGGGATCCCTGATGTACTCACCAAAGAAGGTGTGCCAGATCATCGTGGCCTGCTGTATGCTTCACAATCTGGCATTGCGACGTCAGGTGCCTTTCCTGCAGGAGGATGGTCCAGATGGTGGTGTTGAAGCAGCTGTGGAGCCTGCGGAGAGTGAAGAGGAGCAAGACGAAGAGGACGACACAGACAACAGGGACAGAGTTATCCAACAGTATTTTCAGTAGCACACAGGTAAGAATCACCCACGCCATTTAACATTTACTGAAAGCCCCCTGCATCTTTACTTTGTGTATTTCCCCCCAGTTCTTTTAAACTGATGTTTGATTTTCCCTTCCCTTTTCAGTGCTGTATGACCCACTGCGTGACTTCTGCTTGGTTAGCCCATGGACTAATGCTTATTGACATCGGTATGTTGTCATCACAAAAATAACAGAACATTATTGATCAGTAATGTGTTATACATTTGTAAATAATACAGGCTGACTCCTGAATGATTTCAGTGCAATGAGTGATTTATTTTTAGTGCTAGATATTGGTACATGATATTAAAACGGTGATGGGTGAGGGTGGAGTTATGTCCATGGCAGAGCCCAGTTCTCAGTTTCACAGGTGCATTTTCCATATGCCTGTGGAAGGATGGAGCAGGGGCAGTTCAAGGTTGGACAGGGTGACACTGTGGGACAGTGGGATGACATCAGGGGGTATCTTATGCTGGCGGGGGTCTTGGCATCCTACTCTGTCTTCCTGTGAGATCTCAGGTTCCTCTTGCGGGGTGGTTGTTCTTCAGCAGGAGGTGGGGTTCTGGTGGGCCGTCGTTCTGTGGGGGCCTCCTGACCACTAGCGCCGGCGGAGGTGGTAGGCTGTTCCTGGCTAGTGACAGGGGCCCTTTGTGGTGCCACATGGTCCCGCAATGTGGTTTCTATCCGGTTGAGGGCCTGGACTATGGTCCCCATAGCGATAGCGATGTTCCTGAGTTCATTGCTGAACCCCATGTACCGTTCCTCCTGCTGTGCCTGGATCTCGGTGAACCTAGCCAGTACCGTCGCCATCGTCTCCTGGGAGTGATGGTATGCTCCCATGATGGTGGTGAGGGCCTCTTGGAGAGTGGGTTCCCTGGGCCTGTCCTCCCCCCCTGTCGCCCAGCAGCCCTCCCAGTTGCCCTGTTTCCCCGGGCCTCTGTCCCCTGGACGGTTGGCCCACTACCACTGCCCCCAGGTCCCTGTTGTTGTTGGGGTGTGGGGTCAGCCTGGGTGCCCTGTAGTGGCGGACACACCGCTGCTTGACGCGTCCTGGAGACAGAGGCATGGGCCCGCTGGGTGGGAGCTGTGCTGGTGTTCCCAGAGGGGGTTGGGTCTGCTGTGGCCTGTGTCTGTGTGTGGGGAACCGACTGTCCAGAGGTCCCCGATGGTCCGGGCTGGTCATCAGGTTCTAGGTCGACAGAGCTGCTGTCCTCGCTGGGGGCCTGTTCTGGGGGTGGGATGGACAAATCTGGACCCTCCGTGGCGGTGTGTTGGCGTTCGGGCCCTGCAGGGGTAAAGGAGTATGGTTATTGTTTCTGTGTGTGCCATGGAGTGCATTTTGAGTGCCCTTGTCCCCCAGTGCTGGCATTCCCTTGTGGGAGGTGTTGTGAGGGTGGTGGGGGGGGGGGTGTATGGGTATGTGCAATGGTCATGCTTTGGTGGTGGCTGTCTATGGTTTGTGTTGGCATTCAGGGGTTGGTGTTGTTTAGGGTGGGTTGTGCTGGTGAGACATTGGCAGGGAGGTTGTGTGCTGGGGGGTTGAGATTGGGGGTGAGGGGGGGTTGGCATGCTGGTGGTTGGGGGGGGTGAAGTAGTTGAGATTTGACTTACCAGAGTCCATTCCTCCGTGTACTCCAGCGAGGCCATCAGGATGCAGGATGTTTACTACCTCTTGCTCCCATGCTGTGAATTGGGGTGGAGTGGGTGGGGGTCCGCCGCCAGTCTTCTGCACAGCGATGTTGTGTCGGGACACCATCGAGCGCACCTTCCCCCGTAGGTCGTTCCATCGCTTTCTGATATCTTCCCGATTTCTGGGATGCTGTCCCACAGCGTTGACCCTGTCTACGATCCTTTGCCATAGCTCAGCCTTCCTTGCTATAGTGGTGTGCTGCACCTGTGTGCCGAAGAGCTGGGGCTCAACCCTTATAATTTCCTCCACCATGACCCTGAGTTCTTGGTCCGAGAACCTGGGGTGTCTTTGGGGTGCCATGGGGTGGTGTGGATGAGGTGTGGGGTGGTGTTTGTGGTGATGTGCGTGGTGATATGTGGTGAAGTGTGCGTAAATGTGGTGTGGGTGATGAAGTTGGGTTCCTGTGTGTGTTGGGGTTTTCGATTGCTGTGCTCGCTCTCTCTATCTCTATCTCTATCGCCGTCTCTCCGATTTCCAACTAGTGGGGGTTTGTGGGTGATGTGGGTGTGTGTTTTATAGTTGATTGGATGTGTGGGAGTGTTGTTTGTATGTGTGTCAGGTGTGTGTATTTCAAATTGTCCAATGTGGCTGTGTTTTGGAGCTGTGTGTGTATTTGAGCGCGGCGGTGTGTACCGCCAATGGAATACCGCGGTTGAAAGACCGCCGAGTGGATTCGTGGGCTGATGAGGCGGCCTTCCTTGGATGTCGGGTTTTTGGCGGTTTCACAGTTGGTGGTCAGAATGACTGTGGCGGTTTACCGCGGCCGCGGCGGTAGAATGGCGGACTTCTGACCGGCGGTAAGGGCCTTTTACCGCCGAGGTCAGAATGACCCCCATAGTGCCAAGCGCATAAAAGATCACATTTATACTCCAATCCAGAACAATGTTGTGCACCCACAGAAAAAAGTCTAACTGCAGTTCAGATGGCTGTCATCAAGGAGAGGCCACTAGTCCAAGGGAAACACATTATTGTTGTTATCCCGGTGCCAGCATTAGAGCCTGTCACCAAAGCAAGCATTCCTAATGCTAAAGCATTACATCCATGTTGGATTCAGTGGGCAACCTCCCTGACTGCCTTCGATGTAGATTACGGGGGTCATTCTGACCCCGGCGGTCAGAGACCGCCAGGGCCAGGGTCGGCGGGAGCACCGCCGACAGGCCGGCGGTGCCCCGCAGGGCATTCTGACCGCGGCGGTTCGGCCGCGGTCAGATGCGGAAAACCGGCGGTCTCCCGCCGGTTTTCCGCTGCCCTTGTGAATCCTCCATGGCGGCAGAGCGCGCTCCGCCGCCATGGGGATTCTGACACCCCCTACCGCCATCCTGTTCCTGGCGGGTCTCCCGCCAGGAACAGGATGGCGGTAGGGGGTGCCGCGGGGCCCCTGGGGGCCCCAGCAGTGCCCATGCCAATGGCATGGGCACTGCAGGGGCCCCCGTAAGAGGGCCCCACCTTGTATTTCAGTGTCTGCTATGCAGACACTGAAATACGCGACGGGTGCCACTGCACCCGTCGCACCTTCCCACTCTGCCGGCTCAATTCTGAGCCGGCGTCCTAGTAGGAAGGCCGTTTTGCACTGGGCTGGCGGGCGGCCTTTTGGCGGTCGCCCGCCAGCCCAGTGCAAAACCCAAAATACCCTCAGCGGTCTTGCGACCGCGGAGCGGTATTTTGGAGGGGGGAACTCTGGCGGGCGGCCTCCGCCGCCCGCCAGGGTGAGAATCACCCCCTACATCTTTGATCCAAAACTTCAGACACAAGAATTTCTCCAATACGAACAGGAGTACCCTGCACCTCTAGACATTTTGCCACTTGACAGATACCATGCTATCATTTACACTGATGGTTCAACACAACCAGCTGTGAGTAACAAACATCAATACTCAGCCGCTTGCGCAGCCATGTGCGGAGTGATAAAGGATGGTGTATTCCATCCTCAGAATCCCTACACACAGACCCTAGGGGACTGCACAGCCCAGCCCAGAACACACAGAGCCTGGGCTACTCACTCTGATTGTCTGTTACTCATAATACTCAGTCCAGTCCTACAATGATTATCTTAATTATTGGAAGTTGAATGGGTTTAGAGATTCCAAAAGGAACACTATAAAACACAGAATTCTGTGGGAGAGGGTGGCTGATCTCAAGGATAAGCTACCTTGTGTCCATATTGTGTCAATGTTGTGCACACATTGGGCCACCAACGTGTAGATGTATACGTTATCGGCAACACCTTTGCTGATGAAGAAGCCAAATCTGCAGTAGTTACGACTTCTGTGGCTGCAGGGACTCGTTCTCAGACAAGGTTGGATAATGAAATTCTGACTGCTATGAAAGCTTCGGCTGAAGGCAAGCCTCTTCCAAAAGCATACCCTATAAAATATTCATACCATATCAGTGCACAGAATGTTACTTATGCAACAATTCCTGGGCTGGAGATCAAATTATCCCCAATCAAGAACAGAGATTAGATCCCATCAAAGCAGCGCATGAGGGTGTCGCATCTGCTCATGCTGGTATTTCGGCCACAGTAACACCCTGACAAAAACGCTTCTGGCGGCCAGCTCTATACAAGCAGACAAAGCAATACGTCCTTTGTTGTGACATTTGCCAGCTAACTAAGGGCTCCAATATCAAACGCCCACCGCAGACATCCGTCTTAGTATCCAACAGGCCACTACAATGTGTGTACCTGGACCATAGTGGTCAGCTCCAACCAGACGGTGCATACAAATACATCTTAGTCGCCGTAGATTCTTATTCCAGATTCCTGTGTGTATGGCCTCAGCGGTCGGCTGATGCTCAAACTGTTATAAAAGACTTGCTGATCTTTATTAGTACATATGCGGTTGCAGCATTCCACTCCGACCAAGGCCTTGCATTTGCCTCCAGGGCATTCAGGGACACCATGGGGATGATGGGTGTTGAACTCCATTACTCCTCACCATACCATCCTGAGGGAAATTCAGTCATGGAGAGGAGGAATCGAGATCTAAAGCAGTCCTTAACAGCCAGAGAATTAGGTTCAGGCTGTAGTTGGCTTCATTACCTATATGAGGTCCAAAGAGCACTGAAAAATATGCCAAGACGGTCCTTAGGGGAACACACTCCTTATGAGGTTCTCTTTGGGATACCTATGTATGTCCCAGATCTTGATGGCCCTGGTATGGTGGCAGCAGATGCACCATTTGACATAAATGAATGTCTCTCTGTCTTAGAGGAGCTTCAGCAATTTTGTGATGATAATTCATCCACCAGTGCTGCCACCTAACGAATAAGGGATTTACCAACAACTTCTACTGGCTGGATTCCTAACATTGGGGATCTGGTTTGTGAGAAGATCGCTGTGAAGAAGGAATTCAGCCCATCCTACAGAGTACCGGTCCCAGTACTGGGAATACAAGGTACCAGAACTGAACTGTAATTCTACCACCGTTGCCTGGTTCCAAAGCAAACAGATTTATCTCCATTGACAATTTCAAACTTCACCATGTGGCTGATCCTGCACAGTAGACCCAGAGGTCCCTTGGGTAGTTCCCGGCCCCCCTTACTACCCAACAGAACATACCTTGTCAAAGTAGAACTAACAACAATACTTTTGACTATACAAGCATGTCCAACAATGCTACAAATACCTCCTCGACCATTAGGAGGGCGGAAAATGAGCTTGTGCTGATTCCTGTTACAACTTCAACAACATCACAAGTCCAAGATGTGGCTGATCTCTATTCCAACACAACACAGACTGATGATATTGTCTACTATGAACCTCTAAATGAAATGGACCAATCCACCGGTAATGCCCCTCCACCTGCGTTTGCAGAGACTGCTTCTGGTTACTTCATCAACATTGATGACTTTTCTTTAACTTCATCCACTCCTGTGACTGAAACTGATTCAAAGACATGTAAGCTGTATATATGGCTTAAAAATAACTATCTAATCCACGCATGGAACTATCTATGGTTCTTCTTGACATTTTTTGCATATTTTTCTATAGATTGGTTTTGTGACTGTTTTCTTTCTGCTTATAAATGGTCATTACCTTCCTGAACATTCCTCTGTTGAGCCTGTGGATGAAGTCTTAACACCATATCATTCCCCACATTAGGTCCGCAGAGAATTGCCCTTGTGAACATTTCAGCTGTACCAATTCCTGATGGGATTGTGTGGGATAAAGGTCCACTCGATCTATACAGGCCTACTGAGGTCATTCAAATTCCTTATGTTTTCAAAATATCGGAGACTGATGTAATTACACCTGCTGTTGTATCTGATGATTGGGATGTTCAAACAGTTGATTCAATGTTAACTGAAATGAAGGACTATGCTGTATTTGAAAGTAACGATGTGTATTCCAACTCAAAAAATTATGGGGAAATACTCTGCTATAACAAGTGGGTACATTGCTACCTGCACCGTGCCACTAGACATAGCCCAGTACAAAATTACATCAGTGGGAACACTGTTCAACACCACCTGTGGGGAGCCCAAAACATTATGTTGCTAAGTTCACTTATTTTTCTGGGCATGACACAAAAAACGCAGTCATTATCTCAAATTACCACCTTCAAAAATTAGGTACATTTTGCTAACTAATACAAAGTTAATTTACTCCTTTGTTTCCCGTCCTGCACTTGAAGGGTACGAATACTGGAAGAACACTATTGATGTAAGGAGTGTATGGGGAACACAAGATTGGTAAATACAGGGTAGTGAAGCTTTATTTAGAGCATTACTTATTCCTATGTAAATGATCTTTTTGAATGACACCATTCAACAGACATCTTTTCTGGGTTTAGCAAAAATGAGAGAAATAAATGCGCACAGTACTCCCACACCCTCAAAATTTAATAACTGGCAATCCTTCCTGAATGACACAGAGGAAGAACTAGATGCAGCGGTTCAGACTGGTGCCTATAACTCTTCACTTTCCAGTCCCAGTGGGTGGTTAATATGGCCAATAGACACAAATGGGTGTCAGGCACGTTTTGTGAATTCTTCAGGGGGTTTCAAAATTAGCCGGCCAGACCCTTCCTTTGTCTCAGGTCAACACACAGGTATAGTTACAACACATAGGCCCTCATTACAACCTTGGTGGTAAATCCCGCTTACCGCTGTCCTGACGGACGTCAAGATACCGTGGCGGAAATCCGCTACAGGTATTACGATCCACATCTCGTACTCTGCCACAATACAGACACCCACACAAGTCCGCCACACCAAAGGTCAGCGATAAACTGGCGATAGCAAAACCTACACCGTCACGCCAACAGCAATACGCCCACACTATCACGACCCACAAATCAACGCGGCGGTCATTCAACCGTGGTAATCCATTGGCGGTACACACCACTGCGCTCAAAATACACACACATTTACAAAACACAACCACATTGGACAATTCAAAATACACACACCTGATACACATACACACACCACACCCACACACTCACACCACTATAAACCACACACCCACATTACCCACAACCCCTTGCAACAACATTTTTTCAAAAAGCAGAGAGAGAGAGAATAGCAAACACAACATTAGCATCCAGAGGCACACAACACCATCACTTATACAACATCCACGCACCTCAAAGAACACACAGTGACACAACACTTCACACAGCACCACAAACATCACCTCACACATCACCCACACCACATTATGGCACCTCAACGACACCCCAGGTTTTCTGAGGAGAAGCTAAGGGTCATGGTGGAGGAAATCATCCGGGTAGAGTCACAGCTATTCGGATCACAAGTGCAGCAGACATCCTTTGCAAGGAAGATGGAGCTATGGCAGAAAATTGTCGACAGGGTCAACGCAGTGGGAAAGCATCCAAGAACACAGGATGACATCAGGAAGAGTTGGAACGACCTATGGGGGAAGGTGCGTTCCGTGATATCCAGACACCAGGTAGCAATACAGAGGACTGGCAGTGGACCCCCACCTCCTCCCCCACAACTAACAACATGGGAGGAGCAAGTCTTGGCGATCATGCATCCTGAGGGCCTCGCAGGAGTAGCAGGAGGACTGGACTCTGGTAAGTCATATCTTTACTACTATAGCCCCCCCCCCCACCCTACCTGCATGCTATCACAAACCTCTAGCCCAACCCTCACACCCATCACCCCAACACCCCACAGATACCCCACTATCACAATCCACACATCCCAAAACCAAGGCATGCATGTTACACCAATGCATGGACACCCATCACCAAAGCATGTCCAGTACAGATACTCACCCATGCCCCAAAATCACCAATCACACAAGGGCAAAGACAATAAGCCAAGCACAGGAGTAGAGGGTAACTTACACATTGCACAAGATGGCACACACAGATACAACAACTATGCATTTACACTCCAACAGGACCCCTACCCAACGTCACCGGACAGGAGGTGCCAGACATATCCAGTCCCCCCACAAAAGAGGCCCACAGTGACGACAGCAGCTCTGCACGCCTGGATCAAGATGACCAACCCAGCCTATCAGGGACCTCTGGACAGTCGGTTCCCCTGCCACTGTCACAAACCACCACTGAGCCTCCCCCTCAGGAAACATCACCACAGCACCCACCCAGCGGGCCCATTCCTCTGTCCCCAGGACATGTCAATCAACAGTGTGTCCACCACTACAGGGACCCCAGGCAAAGCCACTAACCCAAGACAATCAGGGACCTGGGGTCAGTGGCAGCCGGCACACGGTTCAGGGGATAGAGGCACAGGATAACAGGGAAGCTGGAAGGACTGCTGTGTGCGACGGGGGAGGACAGGCCCAGGGAACGCTCTCTCCACGAGGCACTATCCAACATCATGGGAGCATACCACCATTCCCAGGAGACCATGGGCACGGTACTGGCCAAGTTTCAGGAGACTCAGTGGCTGCAGGAGGAACAGTACCTGGGGATCAGGGAGGTCTTGAAGTCCATTAACAACCCCTGGTCACCATTGCAAGGGTACTGGCAGACATGGCCAACACCATGAGGGACACAGTAGCACACCAACGGGCCCCTGACACTAGCCTGAACGATGAACAGCCCTCCACCTCCGCCGGCGCTAGTGGACAGGAGGTCCTGCCACAGGACCAACAGGCCACCAGCACTACGCCCCCTGCAGAAGGAGAACCACCCCGTAAACGGTCCCTGAGATCCAGGAACAAGACAGAGAACACTGCCAAGACCCCACCAGGAAATAAGACTCTCCTGATTGTCACCCTTCTGTCCCACTATGTCACCCTGACAACCTTGAACTGCCATAACTCCACTTCCTATGCCCCCTTGGACGATGCACCTGTGATACCAATAGACTGGACTCCACCATGGATATTCCTCCACCATCACCCCAGCCCATTGCACAGCCCCCTCCACTTATTAGCACAGAAATAAACACCCTTGAATCACAAATCAATCTGGAGTCAGTCTGTACTTTCACAAATGTGTTATTGCGACCTCTCAGAAAAATAGCAATGTCAATGTTAATTTTCACATACCAATGTTCGACAGTTGTTGGGCAGCAGTAAACATAGCAGAAGGCAGAAAGTGGTACGCAGATCCGTGAAATGGAAAGCCAAAGGGAACTATCAGGGTCCATACACAGAGGTAAAAAGGCAGAATCATGCAATGTCCTACTGCAGTCTGATATGAGAGGAGCAGTGCCAGTCTCTTACCTGTGTCTCACTGGAAGTATTGCATGATGATGTTGTTTCGATTGTCTATATCTTCTTCTTCTGCCTCCTCTTCTTCACTGTCCACAGGCTTCACAGCTGCCACAAGACCAACATCTGGCCCATCCTCTTGCAGAAAAGGCACCTGGCGTTGCAAAGCCAGGTTGTGCAACATACAGCATGCCACGATGATCTAGCACACCTTCTTCTGTGAGTAGTATAGGGAGCCACCTGTCAGATGGTGGCACCAGAACCTGGCCTTCAGGAGGCCGAAAGTCTGCTCTATTATCCTTCTAGTTCGCCCATGTGCCTCATTGTGGCGTTCCTCTGCCCTTGTCCTGGGATTCCTCACTGGGGTCAGTAGCCATGAGAGGTTGGGGTAACCAGAGTCACCTGCAAATATCGAGGGACAACTGTTAGACACACACCAACCCTTAGGGACTCTCCCATACCCAGATGTAAACTGTGTGGGAGGAACTTGGGCTCACCTATTAGCCACACCCAGTGCCTCTGGAGTTGCCCCATCACATAAGTGATGCTGCTATTCCTCAAAATGTAAGCGTCATGCACAGAGCCAAGATACTTGACATTCACATGGGAGATGTACTGGTCTGCAGAACACACCATCTGCACATTCATGGAATGGTAGCTTTTGTGGTTTCTGTACACCTGTTCATTCCAGCGTGGGGGGACAAATACCACATGTGTACCATAAATTGCACCAATGATGTTGGGGATATGCCCCAGGGCATAGAAGTCACCTTTTAAAGTGGGCAAATCCTCCACCTGAGGGAAAACGATGTAGCTGTGCATGTGTTTCAGTAGGGCAGACAACACGTTAGAGAACATTTGCTGTGACATCCCTGATGCCATGGCCCCTGTTGTTTGAAAGGAACCACTGGCCAGGAAATGGAGTACTGACAGGACCTGCACTAGAGGGGGGATTCCTGTGGGGTGGCGGATAGCTGACATCAGGTCTGGCTCCAACTGGGCACACAGTTCATGGATTGTGGCACGATCAAGTCTGTAGGTGATAATGATGTGTCTGTCTTCCATGTTGACAGGTCCACCAGGGGTCTGTATACCCGAGGATGACGCCATCTCATCATCTGTCCCAGGGGACGTGCCCTATGGAGGAGAAGGGTGAGCAGAGGGTCATACACCACATAGGTTTCACAAGGGTGTTTTGAACAATTGTGATGTAATCGGTGTGTTGCACTGTCTGTCCGTATTGCTGCACAAAAGTGATGTGACGCTGTTGGTTGCCCTACCATATGGCCCCCTGAAATGGCAGCTGCCTGACCTGTAAGGAGGGACAAGGGGAAATGAGGTAGCTGCGCTGGTGTTGTGCAGCATCGCGGTAGGCGGACGAAGACCGCCGCGCAATTCAGCATTGGTTATCATTGGCCCCTATGGGTTCCAGGAGCCAATGACGATGTACGCCGGCAGTGACGGTACGCACCGCCGCAGACGTGACTGCCATTTTATATCTGTTCAATCACTTGATACCTGACCTTCAACAGGAGAGGACCTACACTGCAGGTGTTGCTGTGATCTGAGTCTGGAAGTGACAACGGCTACAGTGTCTGGGGAAAGGGCCCCTGCCTTCACCTCAGAGGAGTTGGACAACCTGGTGGCTGGGGTCCTCACTCAGTACACGCTACTCTACGGTCCTCCAGACAAACAGGTGAGTACACTGTGAGCATGATGGATGGGACATGAATGTATGGAGTGGCGTGGATGGAAGATACGGGGGGCAGAGGCCAGCATGTGAGGATGGTCAGTGTATGTGTTACTGGGCCAGGGTGGGAAGTTGTGGGCAATGAGTAAGAAGAACCAGACAGGGTGTAAAATCCATTCTTACCTCACTTTTCCTCTAGGTCAGCGCCCACCAGAAGAAGGGTATTTGGCGTGCCATCGCCAAGGAAGTGCTGACCCTGGGGGTCTATCATAGACGGAGCACCCACTGCCGCAAAGGATGGGAGGACCTGCGCCGCTGGAGCAAGAAGATGGTGGAGACCCAGCTGGGGATGGCCTCCCAGCGTGGAAGGGGTGCCCGTTGCACCATGACCCCCCTGATGTACCGGATCCTGGCAGTGGCATATCCTGAGTTGGATGGGCGCTTGAGGGCATCACAGCAGCCACAAGGGGGTGAGTACAGTCTCATTCAGCTGACTCTGCATGCTTTCTGAGGTTTCTGGGTGGGGGAAGTGGGCTGTGGGTTCCCCTAGGCCAGGGCAAACGTGCCAGGATAGATCCATTGTTAGGCATGCTCAGTGGCAATCCAACCCTAAAAGTGGTAGTGGCCATCTACACCTAGTCAGGCTCCTGTGGGTTCCAGGTGTGCATCAAATGGGTCTAAGCACAGTCCCCAATGGGCATGTGATTTTCCCCTCAACTGCTAGTGCATGGCCTAGTGCATAGGCCTGCTCCCTGTGTGTTGTGTCCGCCAACGGTGGTGTTGTTGCAGGCACTGACCATGTGTCTCTTCTGTCTTTCCTCCCCTTTTTGTTTTGTCACCCTGTCTTTGTGTGCATTAGCATCATCTGGCGGAGGAGCATTGGCACCAGAGCAGGAGGGAGCTGCAACCCACATGGCCCAGGATGGTGAATGTACGGAGTTTGAAGGCACCAGTGGGACGGAGGGCGAGGGGAGCTCCACGACGGGGACAGGTGGAGACACCAGTGACAGCGACTCCTCTGATGGGAGCTCCATTGCGGTGGCGGGCACCTCTGTGCCCACCGCATCAACAGGTAGAGCCTCCACCCCTCCTACCAGCACCGCCCTCCCAGCAGCCCCATGTTTCCCGAGCCCACTCACCCAGGAGGGTGGGCATCTCCTTCGCCCCAGGCACCTCAGGCCCTGCCCCAGTCAGCCCTGCTGCCCTTAGTGAGGAGGCTATTGACCTCCTGAGATCCCTCACTGTTAGGCAATCAACCATTCTGAATGCCATCCAAGATGTCGAGAGGGATTTGCAGCAAACAAATGCATACCTGGAGGGCATTCATTCTGGCGTGGCAGCCCAACAGAGAGCATTTCAGGCTCTGGCCTCAGCACTGATGGCAACCATGGTCCCTGTGTCCAGCCTCCCCCTCCAACTTCCACTACCCAGACCCAATCACCTCTACCTCAGCCTATCCGAAACACACCATCAGACTAGCATGCACACTCATCAACACACAAGAGTGGACATGGCAAACATAAGCACAACACATCCCACAGGTACTCACACAAGCACCATCCCCATGCAGACACACCAACATCCACTGTCTCCACTGTGTCCCCCTCCTCCATGTCCTCCTCCTCCCTCCCAGTCTCATCTCCACTCACACCTGCATGCACTACATCCTCAGCCACTTCCTCCATCACCAGCATGCCCATCACCACACACCGCTCATGTGCAATCATCCCCCCCACTACCATTCACACGTCCCCTGTGTCCTCTCCCAGTGTGTCTGTGAGCCCTCCTCACAAACTACACAAACGCAGGCACACACCCACTCAACAGCCATCCACCTCACAACAGCCTCCAGCCCATGCACCTTCACCCAAACTCAGGAGACGTACACCTCCTACAAGCACTACCTCTTCCTCCACTCCCAAACCCTCTCCATCTTCCCGTCCCAGTGTGTCTAAAAAAACATTTCCTAGCTAACATTGGCCACTTCCCTACACCTCCCCCCGTCCTTCCCCTAGGGCCAGGATGTCGAGATCCCAGCCCAGCACCGCAGCCACAAAATCCTCAAGCACTGTGGTCCCTGCAAGTCCAACAACATCGGCAGGAGACGTCCTGGACCCTGCACACACTACATGAGGCAACACAACCAGCACTGGCAGTGCCAGCAGTTGCCAGGCAAAGTTGCCGCAGGGTGGAGTGTGTCTCTGCCTCCATGGAGTATCGTGCTACTTGTTCCCAGAAAATCCTGTGGCTCTGACACCCAGGTGAGGGAATAGGAACTGCCACACTCCATGTGCAGCACTCTGGGCACCAAGCCCCCTCCATTACCAGTGGAGAAAAGCATCCACTACCCCAGTCCTTGGCAGGATGAAGCACTCTGGGCACAAAGCCCCCTCCAGAACCAGTGGAGAAAAGCATCCACTACCCCAGTCCTTGGAAGGATGAAGCACTCTGGGCACAAAGCCCCCTCCAGAACCAGTGGAGAAAAGCATCCACTAGAGAGACTGTGGCCTTGCACTCCCCAGGATGAAGCAGTGGGCAACCCACCCACTGGAGAGTCTTGTGAGACTATGGCTTTGCACTCCCCAGGACCAAGCAGTGAGCAACCCTGGACTACAGCAACACCCTATACGCCGGAACCACTGCTAAACTCCAGAAACGTCTGCAACAAATTCAAAACGCCTCCGCCCGCCTCATCCTCAACATACCCCGCAACAGCCACATCTCCACCCACTTGAGACACCTGCACTGGCTTCCCATCAGCAAAAGGATCCCCTTGCGACTCCTCACCCACGCACACAAAGCCCTCCACAACAAGGGACCTGAATACCTCAACCGCCGCCTCAGCTTCTACACTCCCACCCGTCTTCTTCGCTCCACCAGCCTCACTCTCGCCGCCGTCCCTCGCATCAGCCGCTCCGCGGCGGGTGGGAGGTCCTTCTCCTACCTGGCAGCCAAGACTTGGAACTCCCTCCCCACCATCCTCAGGACCACCCAGGACCACTCCGCATTCCGGAGACTACTCAAGACCTGGCTTTTCGAGCAGCAGTAACCCCTTCCCCCTAGCGCCTTGAGACCCGAATGGGTGAGTAGCGCGCTTTATAAATGTTTAAGATTTGATTTGAACCCACCCACTTGAGAGACTTGAGAGACTTGAGAGACTTGAGAGACTTGAGAGACTGTGGCTTTGCACTCCCCAGGAGCAAGCAGTGGGCATGGAGGCCCCTCGTAGAGCAGTGGCGTCGTCCCATCATCCGGCTGAGGTGCCCCCCTCCCCTTCCCCCTGAGGTGCTTGTTTTTTTCCGACCTGATGCCCCTGCAGTGTTTTCTCTGTTTTGAGGCAGGTATCATGTGTGGGCTTCGCCCATGCATTTTGGGACCACTGGTCCACAGACAATGAATGGAACACTATTCAGACTTGTGTAGTTGCTGTACATATTTGGATATATTGATTTTTTACAGACCTGTTGCCCTATCTGGATTTTCATGAATTACACTTGTTAAAATCATTTCATTTGGTCCTTGCATTCTTCCAGAGGGTTACGGGGTGTATATGTAATGTTGATGCATGTATTTGTGTGTATGGTGTTGGGGGTGAGGGTGGGGGTGGGGGTTATGCGCGTTGCATGTGTGTGTCACTCTCTTTTTCCTCCCCCTCTTCACTGTGTGCTAGGTGCAGTACTCACCGTGGTCGTCGCCGCCGTCTTTGATGCTCCTGGTAGAAGAGGAGGTAAACCAACATTGGTAACACCTGTAGTTCGGGCTCCATGGCGTCCTGGTTCCTTGTTGGGTGGCGAGACGTGAGTGGTTTCCGTTCCAAGTACTGTTTCCGCCGTTCTTTTGTTGGCGTTGGTACCGCCCCAGAAAAGCTGGCAGATTGGTGCCTTGTAATACAGTGGGCTGTACATTGTCTTCCGCCTGTCTGTTGGCGGTTACCGCAGCGGTGTTTGTTTCTACCGCCGTGGCGGTCAGTGTGTTACAGTGGCTGTCTGTGTTGGCGGTTTCCACCATGGTCGTGATTCCATTTTTTTTTTCGAAGGCCTGTTGGCGGTTTTACCGCCGCTTTAACACTGACCGCCAGGGTTGTAGTGAGGGCCATAGTGTGGGAAAACTGTGCCAACAGTGGGTACAGACTAACATGTTAGCCACAGTTAAGGAATATCTGAACACTCTTTATGAAGATATAGACTTACAGGACTTCTTGTTAGGTCCAAGAAAGCAACGCTCTAAAAGATTTATCTATGCCATATATAATGAGATCTGGAAGCTTTCACAGCTAGAAGCTGCTGCGTGTTTAAGGCAAATAGACAATAAACATTTAGAAAAGCCTTTAGCTGTTGACAACGGCATGAACACTCTGTCCAACAGGATTTATTCCCTAACAAACTATGGCCCTCATTACAACCCTGACGGTCAAATACCTCCAGGGCTGTTTCGTCGGTTGCACTGCCAACAGGCTGACGGTGCAATCCTGTGTATTACAACGCACCGCCGGGACCGGCGGCTCTCCGCCACAGTGGTCCCGGCGGTTTTAATCGGGGATTACGAGTCCCCCTCCCGCCAGCCTTTTCATGGCAGTCGGAACGGGGAGTCGCACAGCCCCATGGAGCTTTTCAGTGTCTGCATAGCAGACAGTGAAAAGCACGACGTGTGCAACTGCACCCGTCGCACCGCCGCAACACCACCGGCTCCATTTGGAGCCGGCTCCGGTGTTGCGGCCGGCATCCCCGCTGGGCCGGCGGGCGGAAACTCGGTTTCCACCTGCCGGCCCAGCGGGGATGTTGTAATGGCCACCGCGGAAGTGCGGCCGCATTGGTGGCTGCGCGGCGGTTACAACTTCGCGGGTGGCGATTGCAGCCGGCCAAAGTTGGAATGAGGGCCGTAGTGTCATCTGCAATTGATATCATTCAGACAGACATGTCCCTTTTATACCATGGACAAAGTCAGCTGCGTTCCATCATGCAGTTAGGTTGGACATTACAGACTTTGAAAAACAGTCGCGTTCCGTGGAAGTATTTTAACGGTAGTGACTTGTTTGCTGCTTATTAATTTATCCAAGGAACAATAGACAATCGCTAAAAGGAAGCGAGTTTCACCATGCTTCACATAGAACAGTGAGAGAAGTTGCTTTTTACTGTTGCAGAAAGTCCATCAGCGCTATGGCTCCTACATGGCATCATTAATCTGCACATTTCTACTTTTCATTTTTTTAAATTCCTGAAACATCTTGCCTTAGGCAGATACGAGCTGCTAGGTGATAGCTATATTAGAAATGAGTGGTTGTTGCCCTTTGAATATAAATGTTTGAAGGCGAAACAGAGGTCTTTCTCAGTGAAAGAGAATGTGAGACTACTGTTAGTCATTTAGGCCCTCATTACAACCCTGGCGGTCGGTGGTAAAGCGGCGGTAAAACCGCAAACAGCCTGGCGGTATATTTTTTTTTAATTATGACCATGGCGGAAACCGCCAACATAGACAGCCACTTTAACACTCCGACCGCCACGGCGGTACAAACAAACAGCATGGCGGTCACCGCCAACAGACAGGCAGACGACAATGTACCTCCCACACTATTATGACAGGCCAATCCGCCACCTTTTCTGGGGCGGATTCAACACAAACAAAAACATGGCGGAAACAGGACTTGGAAGGGGAAACACTTGCCTCTACACACCCCACGAGGAACCAGGACGCCATGGAGCCTGAACTCCAAATACTCCCTGCGATAGTCTTCCTTCTCCTCTACCAGGAGCACGACCGACGGCAGTGACGACCACAGTGAGTCCTGCACCTACAACACAGGGGAGGGGGAGGGAAAAGAGAGTGACACACACACGCAACACCCCCACCTCCACCCTCAACCACAACATCATACACACAAATACATGCTGCAACATTACATTTACATCCCCCAACCCGACCTGGAAGAACGCAAGGACAAAAGGAAATGATTGTAACCATTGTAATCAAGAAAAATCCATTAGTCAAAAATGTATACACACTATAAACAAATATGTACACCAAGAATTCAAGTCCAGGTACTGCACCTATATAGTCTGTGGACCACTGGGCCCAAAATGCATGGGTGAGGCCCACACTTGATACCTGATCGAAATGGAGAGAACACTGCAGGGGCATCAGATCGAAATAAAACAGGCCCTTCAGGGGGAAGGGGGGGCACCTCAGCCGGATGAGTGCACGACGCCAGCTCCACGAGGGGGCTCCATGCCCATTGATGTATCCTAGGGAGTGCAAAGCCACAGTGTCTCAAGTCTCTACAGTGGGTGGTTTGCCCTCTGCTTTATCCTGGGGAGTGCAAAGCCACAGTCTCTCAAGTGGATAACAGTCTCCACTGGTTCTGGAGGGGGGGTTGTGCCGAGAGTGCTTCATCCTGCCAAGGACTGAGGTAGTGGATGTATCTCTCCACTGGTTCTGGAGGGGGCTTTGTGCCCAGAGTGCTTCATCCTGCCAAGGCCTGAGGTAGTGGATGAGATACTCCACTGGTTCTGGAGGGGGCTTTGTACCCAGAGTGCTTCATCCTGCCAAGCCTGAGGTAGTGGATTAAATACTCCACTGGTTCTGGAGGGGGCTTTGTGCCCAGAGTGCTTCATCCTGCCAAGGACTGAGGTAGTGGATGTATCTCTCCACTGGTTCTGGAGGGGGCTTTGTGCCCAGAGTGCTTCATCCTGCCAAGGAATGAGGTAGTGGATGAGATACTCCACTGGTTCTGGAGGGGGCTTTGTGCCCAGAGTGCGTTATCCTGCCAAGGACTGAGGCAGTAGATGTATCTTTCCACTGGTTCTGGAGGGGGCTTTGTGCCCAGAGTGCTTCATCTTGCCAAGGACTGAGGTAGTGGATTTGACACTCCACTGACGGTGGGGCAACATGGAAGCTACCCAGGCCCCTGTCTCTGACCACCAGCCTCGTACGAATGACCACTGGGGATGGCAGCCATGTCTGCGGTGGTGCCACTGGCTCAGGATGTCGTGTGGCCGCTGGCGGTGCTGGAGGCGGGGTCAAGAGCGGCAGTGCTTGTGGCAGTCATTGTGGCAGCGGTACTTGCAGCGGTCATTGGCCCGGCAGTGCTGGTGGCTGGCTCACTGACTGCCATACAGGTGGCTGGCTCACTGACTGCCGTGCTGGTGGCTGGCTCACTGACTGCAGTGCTGGCAGCGGTGTCAGTAGCGGCAGTGCTGGTGGCGGGCTCACTGACTGCAGTGCTGCTGAAGGGCACAGTGTCTGCGGTGCTGGTGAAGGGCTCAGTATCAGGGGTGCTGGCGGCGGTGTCTGTGGCGGCGGTGTATGTGGCAGTGCCGGTGGCAGTCTTGTCCGCTGCGCAGGTTGGCGGCGACGTTGACTTGCCTTTCTTTTTCAGGCCCTTCCCCACCTTGGATGGTGGCACAGCTGTCTTGCCACACCCAACTATTGTCTTGGCTGAGCCCTTCATGGCAGGTGTTTTGGCCTTCTCCCTCTGGGATGTGGGCAACTTCTTCTGTTTTGGAAGTGGGGGAATGTCCTTAGCCTTGCTCCTTGGGACACTGGCAGCCCTGTTGCTTGGCGCACTCCAGAATCCAGATATTGCTGGCACCACTGTGCCCGGTGATGTGATGGCTGAGGTGCTGGGTTGGGACCTCGAAAGGCGGGCCCTAGGGGACGGACGGGGGGGGGAGGTGTAGGGAAGAGGTCAACATTTGATAGGAAAAGCTTTTTAGACATACTGGGACGGGTAGATGGAGGGGGTTTAGGAGTGGAGGAAGAGGTAGTGGTTGTAGGAGTTGTTCGTATGCTGACTTTGGGTGAAGGTGCATGGGCTGGAGGCTGTTGTGAGGTGGATGGCTGTTGGGTGGGTGTGTGACTGCGTTTATGTACTTTGAGAGGTGGGCTCACAGACACACTGGGAGAGGACAAAGGGGATGTGTGAATGGTAGTGGTGGTAGTGAGTGCATGTGAGCAGTGTGTGGTGATGGGGGTGCTGGTGATGAGGGTAGTGGCTGAAGATGTAGTGCATGCAGGTGTGAGACGTGACAGGGAGTGGATGTTGGTATGTGTGCATGGGTATGATGCTTGTGTGAGTGCTCGTGGGATGGGTGGTGCTTATGTTTGCCAGAGCCACCCTTGTGTGTTGAGGTGTGTGCATGCTAGTCTGATGGTGTGCTTGGGATAGGCTGAGGTAGTGGGGATTGGGTCTGGGTTGAGGAAGTTGGAGGGGGGAGGCTGGACACAGGGACAATGGCTGCCATCAGTGCTGAGGCCAGAGCCTGAAATGCTCGCTGTTGGGCTGCCTGGCCAGAATGAATGCCATCCAGGTATGCATTTGTCTGTTGCAACTGCCTCTCTACACCCTGGATGGCATTCAGAATGGTAGACTACCCAACAGTGAGGGATCTCAGGAGACCAATAGCCTCCTCACTGAGGGCAGCAGGGCTGGCTGGGGCAGGGCCTGAGGTGCCTGGGGCGAAGGAGATGCCCACTGTGAGAAAGTAGCCTCTTTCTAGCCTTGTTACCCCCACTTTTGGCCTGTTTGTGAGTATATGTCTGGGTGTTTTCACTGTCTCACTGGGATCCTGCTAGCCAGGGCCCAGTGCTCATAGTGAAGACTCTATGTTTTCAGTATGTTTGCTATGTGTCACTGGGACCCTGCTAGCCAGGACCTCAGTGCTCATAAGTTTGTGGCCTATATGTATGTGTTCCCTGTGTGATGCCTAACTGTCTCACTGAGGCTCTGCTAACCAGAACCTCAGTGGTTATGCTCTCTCTGCTTTCCAAATTGTCACTAACAGGCTAGTGACCAATTTCACCAATTCACATTGGCCTACTGGTACACCCATATAATTCCCTAGTATATGGTACTGAGGTACCCAGGGTATTGGGGTTCCAGGAGATCCCTATGGGCCGCAGCATTTCTTTTGCCACCCATAGGGAGCTCTGACAATTCTTACACAGGCCTGCCACTGCAGCCTGAGTGACATAACGTCCACGTTATTTCACAGCCATTTACCACTGCACTTAAGTAACTTATAAGTCACCTATATGTCTAACCTTCACCTGGTGAAGGTTGGGTGCAAAGTTACTTAGTGTGTGGGCACCCTGGCACTAGCCAAGGAGCCCCCACATTGTTCAGGGCAAATTCCCCGGACTTTGTGAGTGCGGGGACACCATTACACGCGTGCACTATACATAGGTCACTACCTATGTATAGCGTCACAATGGTAACTCCGAACATGGCCATGTAACATGGGTAAGATCATGGAATTGTCACCCCAATGCCATTCTGGCATTGGGGTGACAATTCCATGATCCCCCGGGTCTCTAGCACAGAACCCGGGTACTGCCAAACTGCCTTTTCAGGGTTTGCACTGCAGCTGCTGCCAACCCCTCAGACAGGTTTCTGCCCCCCTGGGGTCCAGGCAGCCCTGGCCCAGGAAGGCAGAACAAAGGATTTCCTCTGAGAGAGGGTGTGACACCCTCTCCCTTTGGAAATAGGTGTGAAGGCTGGGGAGGAGTAGCCTCCCGCAGCCTCTGGAAATGCTTTGATGGGCACAGATGCTGCCCATCTCTGCATAAGCCAGTCTACACCGGTTTAGGGATCCCCCAGCCCTGCTCTGGCGCGAAACTGGACAAAGGAAAGGGGAGTGACCACTCCCCTGACCTGCACCTCCCAGGGGAGGTGCCCAGAGCTCCTCCAGTGCGCCCCAGACCTCTGCCATCTTGGAAACAGAGGTTTTGCTGGCACACTGGACTGCTCTGAGTGGCCAGTGCCATCAGGTGACGTCAGAGACTCCTTCTGATAGGCTCTTACCTTTCTTACTAGCCTATCCTCCTTCCTAGGTAGCCAAACCTCCTTTTCTGGCTATTTAGGGTCTCTGCTTTGGGGAATTCTCCAGATACCGAATGCAAGAGCTCATCAAAGTTCCTCTGCATCTCCCTCTTCACCTTCTGCCAAAGGATCGACCGCTGACTGCTCAGGACGCCTGCAAAACCGCAACAAAGTAGCAGAGACGACTACTGCAACCTTGTATCGCCTCATCCTGCCGGCTTTCTCAACTGTTTCCTGGTGGTGCATGCTCTGGGGTAGCCTGCCTCCTTCTTGCACCAGGAGCTCTGAAGAAATCTCCTGTGGGTCGACAGAATCTTCCCCCTGCAACCGCAGGCAACAAAAGACTGCATCACTGGTCCTCTGGGTCCCCTCTCAGCACGACGAGCGTGGTCCCTGGAACTCAGCAACTCTGTCCAAGTGACTCCCACAGTCCAGTGACTCTTCAGTGCAAGATTGCTGGAGGTACGTCCTTGCCTCCCCACGCTAAACTGCGTTGCTGGGTACCGCATGATTTGCAGCTGCTCCGGCTCCTGTGCACTCTTCCAGGATTTCCTTCGTGCACACCCAAGCCTGGGTCCACGACACTCTAACCTGCAGTGCACAACCTTCTGAGTTGTCCTCCGGCGTCGTGGGACTCCCTTTTCTGACTTCGGGTGGACTCCAGTTCACTCCTCTTCCAAGTGCCTGTTCCGGTACTTCTGCAGGTGCTGCCTGCTTCTGTGAGGGCTTCCTGACTTGCTGGATGCCCCCTCTGGCTCCTCATCCAAGTGGCGACATCCTGGTCCCTCCTGGGCCACAGCAGCATCCAAAAACCCTAACTGCGACCCTTGCAGCTAGCAAGGCTTGTTTGCGGTCTTTCTGTGTGGGAATACCTCTGCAAGCTTCTTCACGATGTGGGACATCCGTCCTCCAAAGGGGAGGTTCCTAGTCCTCTTAGTTCTTGCAGAAACCAAAGCTTCTTCCATCCAGTGGCAGCTTCTTTGCATCCTCAGCTGGCATTTCCCTGGGCATCTGCCCACTCTCGACACTGTCGCGACTCTTGGACTTGGTCCCCTTGTCTTACAGGTACTCAGGTCCGGAAATCCACTGTTGTTGCATTGCTGGTGTTGGTCTTCCTTGCAGAATCCCCCTATCACAACTTCTGTGCTCTCTGGGGGTTATAGGTGCACTTTACACCTCATTTTCAGGGTCTTGGGGTGGGCTATTTTTCTAACCCTCACTGTTTTCTTACAGTCCCAGCGACCCTCTACAAGGTCACATAGGTTTGGGGTCCATTCGTGGTTCGCATTCCACTTTTGGAGTATATGGTTTCTGTTGCCCCTATACCTATGTGCTCCTATTGCAATCTACTGTAACTTTACATTGCTTACATTACTTCCTTTTGCTATTACTGCATATTTTTGGTATTGTGTACATATATCTTGTGTATATTTGGCATCCTCATACTGAGGGTACTCACTGAGATACTTTTGGCATATTGTCATAAAAATAAAGTACCTTTATTTTTAGTATATCTGTGTATTGTGTTTTCTTATGATATTGTGCATATGACACCAGTGGTATAGTAGGAGCTTTGCATGTCTCCTAGTTCAGCCTAAGCTGCTCTGCTATAGCTACCTTCTATCAGCCTAAGCTGCTAGAAACACCTCTTCTACACTAATATGGGATAACTATACCTGGTACAGAGTGTAAGTACCCCTTGGTACCCACTACAAGCCAGGCCAGCCTCCTACACCCACCCTTCTGGGTGAGCGGCCACGGGACACACGCTGAGGGGCTGCTGGTAGGGTGGTGCTGGTGGGGGGGTGGCGGCTGTACTTGTAGATGCGGTGGGCACAGAGGGGCCTGCCACCGCAAGGGAGCTCCCATCAGAGGAAGAGTTGGTTTCGTTGGTCTCAGCTCCTGTCCCCGCCGTGGAGCTCCTCTCGCCCTCCTTCCCACTTGTGACTTCAGACTCCTTTGTCTCACCCTCCAGGGCCATGTGGGATGCAGCTCCCTCCTGCTCAGGTGGCACAGCTCCTCCACCTGATGATGCTAATGCACACAAGAACTGGGAGACCACAAAAAGGAGGGTGAAGAAAGAAGAAAGACATGTTCAGTGCATACAATACCGCTACCATTGGCGGACACTACAGACACAGCAGCCCTCTGCACTACGCCATGCACATAGAGTTTCCTAATTAATCACAGGGACATGGGGTACATGGCCTATGCCCGATTGCTGCACACATGGAAGTCACAGGAGCCTGACTAGGTGGAGATTGCTCTTACCACTGGTGGGGTTGTGGTGCCACTTAGCCTGCCTCACAAAGGGTCCTTGTCTACAAAGCTCAACATAGCCTAGGGGAACCCACTTCCCAGCTCCCCCACCCAGAAACCTCCAATGCACGCAGAGTCAGAGTGATGTGACGGTACTCATCCCCTTGTGGCTGCTGTGATGCCCTCAAGTGCCCATCCAACTCCGGATATGTCACCGCTAGTATCCGGAACATCAGGGGGGTCATGGTGCGTCGGGCACCCCTCCCACGTTGGGAGGCCATCCCCAGCTGGGCCTCCGCCGTCTTCTTGCTCCAGTGGCGAATGTCCTCCCATCTTTTCCGGCAGTGGGTGATCTGTCTGTAGTGGACCCCCAGGGTCTGGACGTCCTTGGCGATGGCACACCAAATATCCTTCTTCTGGTGGGCGCTGACCTAGAGGAATAGTACAGGGTAAAATGAAAAACTTTAACCGTCCGGACCGTCACAGTCATTGTCCCACGTTCCCACCCTTGCCCTGACGCACATACACTCACCGTCCGATCATGCAGGCCTCATCCTCCCCCATATCTTCCATCCACACCACTCCAAACAGGCATTGCCCATACAGCATGCTCACAGTGTACTCACCTGTTTGTCTGGAGGACTGTAGAGTAGCGTGTACTGGGGGAAGACCCCATCCACTAGTTTATCCAACTCCTCCGATGTGAAGGCAGGGGCCCTTTCCCCAGACACTTGAGCCACTGTCGCTTCCGGACAGGTCACAGCAGCACTTGCAGTGTACGTCCTCTCCTGTCAAAGATCAGGTATCAAGTGAGTGAACAGACAGAAAATGGCGGTCACGTCTGCGGCGATGCGTACCGTCACCGCCGGTGTACATCGTCATTGGCTCCTGGAACCCATAGGGCCCAATGTTAACCAATGCAGGATTGCACCGCGGTCTTCGACCCCCTACCCCAACGGTGTACAACGCCAGCGCAGTTACCTCATATCCCCTTGTCCCACATTACAGGTCAGGCAGCCGCCATTTCAGGGGGTCACATGGCATTATTTTTAAATGTGTCACACATATATAGGCCTTGCATATACACAGAGACAGGCACATAGCGTATTGACAAATCTGTGCAATAAAATAGTTTTTTTACTACCTCAGTGTTGGCTGACTCTGTGCTCGATGTTCTCATCCATAGGGCACGTCCGCTGGGGCATGTGATGAGATGGTGGCATCCTCCGGCGTACAGACCACTGGTGGACCTATCAACAATTGAAGAGAGACATGTAATAGTCACCTACAGACTTGATCGTGTCACAATCCAGGAACTGTGTGCCCAGTTGGAGCCAGACCAGATGTCAGCTATCCGCCATCCCACAGGAATCCCCCCTCTAGTGCAGGTCCTGTCAGTACTCCATTTCCTGGCAAGTGGGTATTTTCAAACAACAGTGGCCGTAGCATCAGGGATGTCCCAGCCTATTTTCTCAAACTTGTTGTCCAGAGTGTTTGCCCTACTGAAACACATGCGCAGCTACATCGTGTTCCCTCAGGCGGAGGATTTGCCTACAGTGAAAGGTGACTTCTGTGCCCTGAGACATATCCCCAACATCATAGGTGCCATTGATGGGACATATGTGGCCCCGCAGGAGTGAACAGGTGTACAGAAACTGGAAGAGCTACCATTCAATGAATGTGCATATGGTGTGTTTGGCGACCAGTACATCTCCCATGTGAACGCCAAGTTTCCTGGCTCAGTGCATAATGCTTACATTCTGAGGAATAGCAGCATCCCTTATGTGATGGGGCAAGTCCAGAGGCACCGTGTGCGGCTAATAGTTGAGGACAAGGACCCTATACCCTGTGAATAGTTGTCTGGGTCTGGGGTTGTCCCTAAGGATTAGTGTGTGTCTAACAAATTTCCCTCAACATTTGCAGGTGACTCTGGTTACCCTAACCTGTCATGGCTACTGACCCCAGTGAGAAATCCCAGGACAAGGGCAGAGGAACGCTACAATGAGGCACATGGGCAAACTAGGAGAGTGATAGAAAGGACCTTTGGCCTCCTGAAGGCCAGGTTCCGGTGCCTCCATATGATAGGTGGTTCCCTATACTACTCACCAAAGAAGGTGTGCCAGATCATCGTGGCCTGCTGTATGCTGCACAACTTGGCTTTGCGACAACAGGTGCCTTTTCTGCAGGAGGATGGTCCAGAAGGAGGTCTTGTGGCAGCTGTGGAGCCTTTGGACATTGAAGAAGAGGAGGCAGAAGAAGAGGACATAGACAACAGAAACAACGTGATCCAGCAATACCTCCAGTGAGACACAGGTAAGAAGACATCACTGCCTCCTACATCTGATAAAATTGTGAGACCTGTCTGTCACTTTCACCCACTGTATGGACCCTGAATTGTCACTTTGCCTTTCCATTCACAGATGTAGGTCCCACTGTGTGACCTCTGCTATGTTACCTCATGGACTAGAGCTGTGTGACATGGGTATGTTGACAATAGAATGGACATTGCAATTTTCCACAGTTATTGCAAATACATATTATTGAAAGCACAGACTGACTCCAGATTGTTTTGTGATTCAAGGGTGTTTATTTAAGTGCTCAATAGTGGAGGGGGTTGTAAAATGGTCAGGGGTGATGGTGGAGGAATGTCCATGGCAGAGTCCAGTTATTTGTCTCACAGGTGCATTGTCCAAAGGGGAATATGAAGTGGAGGTAGGGCAGTTAAAGGATGGACAGGGTGACAAAGTGGGACAGAAGGATGACATTCAGGGTGGTCTCATTTCTTGGCGGGGTTCTTGGCATTGTTCTCTGTCTTTGTCCTGGATCTTAGGGACCGCTTGCGGGGTGGTTCTCCATCTGCAGGGGTGGGGTGCTGTTGTCGTGGTCCTGTGGTGGTGCCTCCAGTCCACTAGTGCCGGCGGAGGTGGTGGGCAGTTCATCGTCCAGGCTAGTGTCAGGGGCTCCTTGTTGTGCCACAGTGTCCCTTCTGGTGTTAACAAGGTCCTTCAGTACCCCTACAATGGTGCCCAGGGTGGTGTTGATGGACTTCAGTTCCTCCCTGAACCCCAAATACTGTTCCTCCTGCAGCCGTTGGGTCTCCTGAAACCTGGCCAGTACCGTTGCCATCATCTCCTGGGAATGATGGTACGCTCCCATGATGTTGGAGAGGGCCTCATGGAGTGGGTTCCCTGGGCCTGTCCTCCCCCCTGTCGCACAGCAGACCTCCCAGTTCCCCGGTTTTCCTGTGCCTCTGTCCCCTGAACCGTGTACCCACTGCCACTGCCCCCAGGTCCCTGCTGTTCTTGGGTTTGTGGGTTTGCCTGGGTTCCCTGTAGTGGTGGACACACTGCTGCTTGACGTGCCCTGGGGACAGAGGTATGGGCCCACTGGGTGGGTGCTGTGCTGGTGTTTCCTGAGGGGGGAGGCTCTATGGTGGCCTGTGACAGTGTCAGGGGAACCGACTGTCCCGAGGTCCCAGATGGGCCGGGCTGGTCATCTAGATCCAGTTTGACAGAGCTGCTGTCATCACTGTGGGCCTCTTCTGTGGGGGGAGTGGGCATGTCTCGAACCTCCTGTCCGGTGACGTTGGGTAGGGGTCCCGCAGGGGTGTAAAGGCATGATTATTGCATGTGTGTGTGCCATGGTGTGCAATGGGTGGGTGACCCTGTACCCCAGTGCTTACATTCTTGTGTAGGACCTTGTGTGATAATTGTTTTGGGGTCTGTGTGGGTATCTGTAGTGGACATGCTTTGGTGATGGGTGTCCATGCTTTGTTGTTGAATGCAGGGCTTGGTGTTGGGATGTGTGGTTTGTGATAATGGGACATATGTGAGGAGTTGGAGTG
The DNA here is from genome assembly GCF_031143425.1 of Pleurodeles waltl. Lineage (NCBI taxonomy): Eukaryota > Metazoa > Chordata > Amphibia > Caudata > Salamandridae > Pleurodeles > Pleurodeles waltl. Next base: position 882,405,348 of record NC_090444.1, on the reverse strand, counting down.
ATGGGGGTGAGGGTGGAGGTATGTGATAGTATGCAGGTAGGGTGGGGGATATGGTAGTTAAAGATTGGACTTACCAGAGTCCAATCCTCCTGCTACTCCTGCGAGGCCCTCAGGATGCAGTATAGCCAAGACCTGCTCCTCCCATGTTGTTAGTTGTGGGGGAGGAGGTGGGGGTCCACCGCCAGTCCTCTGAACTGCAATGTGGTGTCTTGAGACCACGGAACGCACCTTCCCCTGTAGGTCGTTCCACCTCTTCCTGATGTCATCCCGTGTTCTTGGGTGCTGTCCCACTGCGTCAACCCTGTCCACGATTCTGTGCCATAGCTCCATCTTCCTAGCTATGGAGGTGTGCTGCACCTGTGATCCGAATAGCTGTGGCGCTGCCCGGATGATTTCCTCCACAATGACCCTGAGCTCCTCCTCAGAAAACCTGGGGTGTCTTTGCGGTGCCATGGGGTGGTGTGGGTGATGGGTGAGGTGGTGTGTGTTGTCATGTGTGAGGGGATGTGTTTGTGTGTGTTGTGTGAGGTGCGTGGATGTTGCGTGAGTGATGGTGTTGAGTGCCTCTGGATACTAATTTGTTGATGGTGGTGTCTCTCTCTGGCCTTCTGTCGCAATTCTGGTCGTAAGGGTTTGTGGGTGATGTGGGTGTGTGTTCTATACTGTATTGAATGTGTGGGTGTGGTGTGTGTATGTGTATCAGGTGTGTGTATTTCGATTTGTCCAATGTGGTTGTGTTTTGTAAATGTGTGTGTATTTTGAGCGCGGCAGTATGTACTGCTAATGGAATATCGCAGTTGAAAGACCACTGCGTGGATTCGTGGGTTGTGATAGTGTGGGCGTGTAGGAAGTTGGCTCTGTATGTACTATTTCAAAGTAAGAAATAGCATGCACAGAGTCCAAGGGTTCCCCTTAGAGGTACGATAGTGGCAAAAAGAGATAATTCTAATGCTCTATTTTGTGGTAGTGTGGTCGAGCAGTAGGCTTATCAGACGGTAGTGTTAAGCATTTGTTGTATACACACAGGCAATAAATGGGGAACACACACTGAAGACAATTCCAGGCTAATAGGTTTTTATATAGAAAAATATATTTTCTTAGTTTATTGTAAGAACCACAGGTTCAAGATTTACAAACAATACTTTAAATGAAAGGTATTTCACTAAGAAACGTTAGGAACTTTGAATTAGCAAAATAGCATATACAGTTTTCACACAAATGACAATAAACTATTTTAAAACTGGACACAGTGCAATTTTCAACAGTTCCTGTGGGAGGTAAGTGTTTGTTAGTTTTGCAGGTAAGTAAACCACCTACAGGGTTCAAAGTTGGGTCCAAGGTAGCCCACCGTTGGGGGTTCAGGGCAACCCCAAAGTTACCACACCAGCAGCTCAGGGCCGGTCAGGTGCAGAGGTCAAAGTGGTGCCCAAAACACATAGGGGGTCATTACGAGCCACCCGCCAAGATCTGACCGCCATGCGGCCGCGGCCATTTGGAGATCCCCGCTGGGCCGGCGCGGATCACGGCCGCAACATAGGAGCCAGCTCCAAATGGAGCCGGCGGTGTTGCGGCCGTGCGACGGATGCAGTTGCACCCATCACGCTTTTCACTGTCTGCATAGCAGACAGTGAAAAGTTGCATGGGGCCGTGTCAGAAGGCCCCACACACTCAAAAACAATTCCAGGCCAATAGGTTTTTATATAGAAAAATATATTTTCTTAGTTTATTTTAAGAACCACAGGTTCAAGATTTACAAACAATACTTTAAATGAAAGGTATTTCACTTAGGAACTTTAGGAACTTTGAATTAGCAAAATAGCATATACAGTTTTCACACAAATGACAATAAACTATTTTAAAACTGGACACAGTGCAATTTTCAACAGTTCCTGTGGGAGGTAAGTGTTTGTTAGTTTTGCATGTAAGTAAACCACCTACAGGGTTCAAAGTTGGGTCCAAGGTAGCCCACCGTTGGGGGTTCAGGGCAACCCCAAAGTTACCACACCAGCAGCTTAGGGCCGGTCATGTGCAGAGGTCAAAGTGGTGCCCAAAACACATAGGCTTCAATGGAGAAGGGGGTGCCCCGGTTCCAGTCTGCCAGCAGGTAAGTACCCGCGTCTTCGGAGGGCAGACCAGGGGGGTTTTGTAGGGCACCGGGGGGATACAAGTCAGCACAAAAAGTACACCCTCAGCGGCACGGGGGCGGCCGGGTGCAGAGTGCAAACAGGTGTCGGGTTTGCAATAGGATTCAATGGGAGACCCAGGGGTCTCTTCAGTGAAGCAGGCAGGGAAGGGGGGGGCTCCTCAGGGTAGCCACCACCTGGGCAAGGGAGAGGGCCACCTGGGAGTTGCTCCTGCACTGGAGGTCGGATCCTTCAGGTCCTGGGGGCTGCGGGTGCAGTGTCTTTACCAGGCGTCTCTGGATTCCCTCTGCAGGCGTCGCTGTGGGGGCTCAACTCTGGCTACTCACAAGCTCGCAGTCGCCGGGGAGTCCTCCCTGTAGTGTTGTTTCTCCACAAGTCGAGCCAGGGGCGTCGGGTGCAGAGTGCAAAGTCTCACGCTTCCGGCAGGAAACGTGTGTTCTTTAAAAGTTACTTCTTTGTTGCAAAGATGTTTCTTCTTTGGAGCAGAGCCGCTGTCCTCTGAAGTTCTTGGTCCTTTTAGATGCAGGGCAGTCCTCTGAGGCTTCAGAGGTCGCTGGACCCTGTGGAACGCGTCGCTGTTGCAGTTTTTCTTGAAGTGGAGAGACAGGCCGGTAGAGCTGGGGCCAAAGCAGTTGGTGTCTCCGTCTTCTCTGCAGGGCTTTCAGGTCAGCAGTCCTTCTTCGTCTTAGGTTGCAGGAATCTAGTTACCTAAGTTCTGGGAACCCCTAAATACTCGATTTAGGTCTGGGGGGGGTTAGTAGCCAATGGCTACTAGCCCTGAGGTGGCTACACCCTCTTTGTGCCTCCTCCCTGAGGGGAGGGGGGCACATCCCTAATCCTATTGGGGATTTCTAAAAGTCAGAGTCAACTCAGCTCAGGACACCTTAGGGGCTGTCCTGACTGGCCAGTGACTCCTCCTTGTTTTTCTCATTATCTCCTCCGGCCTTGCCGCCAAAAGTGGTCCGTGGCCGGAGGGGGCGAGCAACTCCACTAGCTGGAGTGCCCTGGGGTGCTGTAACAAAGGGGGTGAGCCTTTGAGGCTCACCGCCAGGTGTTACAGTGCCTGCAGGGGGAGGTGAGAAGCACCTCCACCCAGCACAGGCTTTGTTACTAGCCACAGAGTGACAAAGGCACTCTCCCCATGTGGCCAGCAACATGTCTGGTATGTGGCAGGCTGCTACAACTAGTCAGCCCACACTGGAAGTCGGGTATGGTTTCAGGGGGCATCTCTAAGATGCCCTCTGGGGTGTATTTGGCAATAAAATGTACACTGGCATCAGTGTGCATTTATTGTGCTGAGAAGTTTGGTACCAAACTTCCCAGTTTTCAGTGTAGCCATTATGGTGCTGTGAAGTTCGTGCATGACAGACTCCCAGACCATATACACTTATGGCTACCCTGCACTTACAATGTCTAAGGTTTTGCTTAGACACTGTAGGGCCATAGTGCTCATACACCTATGCCCTCACCTATGGTATAGTGCACCCTGCCTTAGGGCTGTAAGGCCTGCTAGAGGGGTGACTTATCTATGCCTATAGGCAGTGTGAGGTTGGCATGGCACCCTGAGGGGAGTGCCATGTCGACTTAGTCATTTTATCCCCACCAGCACACATAAGCTGGCAAGCAGTGTGTCTGTGCTGAGTGAGGGGTCTCCAGGGTGGCATAAGACATGCTGCAGCCCTTAGAGACCTTCCCTGGCATCAGGGCCGTTGGTACCAAGGTTACCAGTTACAAGGGACTTACCTGGATGCCAGGGTGTGCCAATTGTGGAAACAAAGGTACAGGTTAGTGAAAGAACACTGGTGCTGGGGCCTGGTTAGCAGGCCTCAGCACACTTTCAAATCATAACTTGGCATCAGCAAAGGCAAAAAGTCAGGGGGTAACCATGGCAAGGAGGCATTTCCTTACACAACCCCCCCCCCCAAACGAAAGAGGATGAGTCTAACCTTTCCCAAGAGAGTCTTCATTTTCTAAGTGGAAGAACCTGGAAAGGCCATCTGCATTGGCATGGGCAGTCCCAGGTCTGTGTTCCACTATAAAGTCCATTCCCTGTAGGGAGATGGACCACCTCAACAGTTTTGGATTTTCACCTTTCATTTGCATTAGCCATCTGAGAGGTCTGTGGTCAGTTTGAACTACAAAGTGAGTACCAAAGAGGTATGGTCTCAGTTTCTTCAGGGACCAAACCACAGCAAAGGCCTCCCTCTCAATGGCACTCCAACGCTGCTCCCTGGGGAGTAACCTCCTGCTAATGAAAGCAACAGGCTGGTCAAGGCCATCATTATTTGTTTGGGACAAAACTGCCCCTATCCCATGTTCAGAGGCATCAGTCTGCACAATGAACTGCTTGGAGTGATCTGGAGATTTGAGAACTGGTGCTGTGCACATTGCTTGTTTCAAGGTGTCAAAGGCCTGTTGGCATTCTACAGTCCAGTTTACCTTTTTGGGCTTTTTCTTGGAGGTAAGTTCTGTGAGGGGTGTCACTATGGATCAATATCCCTTCACAAACCTCCTGTAGTACCCAGTCAAGCTAAGGAATGCCCTGACTTGAGTCTGGGTTTTTGGAGCTGCCCAGTCCAGAATAGTCTGGATCTTGGGCTGGAGTGGCTGACCTTGGCCTCCACCTACAAGGTGTCCCAAGTAAACCACAGTTCCCTGCCCTATCTGACATTTGGATGCCTTGATAGAGAGGCTTGCTGCTTGCAGAGCCTTCAAAACCTTCTTCAGGTGGACCAGGTGATCCTGCCAGCTGGAGCTAAAGACAGCAATATCGTCAAGATAAGCTGCACTAAAGGACTTCAAGCCAGCAAGGACTTTATTCACCAACCTTTGGAAGGTGGCAGGGGCATTCTTTAAACCAAAGGGCATAACAGTGAACTGATAATGCCCATCAGGTGTGGAGAATGCTGTCTTTTCTTTTGCCCGTGGTGCCATTTTGATTTTCCAGTACCCTGCTGTCAAGTCAAAGGTACTTAAGTATCTGTCCGCACCTAGCTTATCAATCAATTCATCTGCCCTTGGAATGGGATGGGCATCTGTCTTGGTGACAGAATGAAGTCCTCTATAGTCCACACAGAACCTCATCTCTCTCTTTTCATCTTTGGTGTGAGGTTTGGGGACTAAGACCACTGGGCTAGCCCAGGAGCTGTCAAAGTGCTCAATGACTCCCAATTCCAGCATCTTGTGGACTTCCACCTTGATGCTTTCCTTAACTTGGTCAGACTGTCTGAAAATTTTGTTTTTGACAGGCATGCTGTCTCCTGTGTCCACATCATGGGTACACAGGTGTCTGACCAGGGGTTAGGGAAAAGAGCTCAGCAAACTGTTGCAGGACCTTCCTACAGTCAGATTGCTGTTGGCCAGAGAGGCTGTCTGAATAGATCACTCCATCTACTGAACCATCTTTAGGGCCTGTGGAGAGGAGATGAGGGAGAGGTTCACTCTCAGCTTCCTGGTCCTCATCTGTTACCATCAACAGATTCACATCTGCCCTGTCATGGAAGAGTTTGAGGCGGTTCACATGGATCACCCTTTTGGGGGTCCTGCTAGTGCCTTGGTCTACCAGGAAGGTGACCTGACTCTTCTTCTCTAGCACTGGGTAAGGGCCACTCCATCTGTCCTGAAGTGCCCTGGGAGCCACAGGCTCCAGAACCCAGACTTTCTGCCCTGGCTGAAACTCAACCATAGCAACCTTTTGGTCATACCACATCTTCTGGAGTTGTTGGCTGGCCTCAAGGTTTTTACTTGCCTTTTCCATGTACTCTGCCATCCTTGAACGTAGGCCTAGTATATAGTCCACTATATCTTTCTTAGGCTCATGAAGGGGTCTCTCCCAGCCTTCTTTTACAAGAGCTAGTGGCCCCCTTACAGGATGGCCAAACAGAAGTTCAAAGGGGGAAAACCCTACTCCCTTCTGAGGCACCTCTCTGTAGGCAAAAAGCAGACATGGCAAGAGGACATCCCATCTCCTTTTGAGTTTTTCAGGGAGCCCCATGATCATGCCTTTCAATGTCTTGTTAAATCTTTCTACAAGACCATTGGTTTGTGGATGGTATGGTGTGGTGAATTTGTAAGTCACCCCACACTCATTCCACATATGCTTCAGGTATGCTGACATGAAGTTGGTACCTCTGTCAGACACCACCTCCTTAGGAAATCCCACTCTGGTAAAAATACCAATGAGTGCTTTGGCTACTGCAGGGGCAGTAGTCGACCTAAGGGAAAGTGCTTCAGGGTATCTAGTAGCATGATCCACTACTACTAGTATGTATTGGTTCCCTGAGGCTGTGGGAGGTTCAAGTGGACCCACTATGTCCACACCCACTCTTTCAAAGGGGACCCCCACCACTGGAAGTGGAATGAGGGGGACCTTTGGGTGTCCAACTGCCTTACCACTGGCTTGACAGGTGGCACAGGAGACACAAAACTCCTTTACCTTCTGGGACATGTTGGGCCAATAGAAATGGTTGACTAATCTCTCCCAAGTCTTGGTCTGTCCCAAATGCCCAGGAAGAGGAATATCATGAGCTAAGGTCAGAATGAACTCCCTAAACTCTGAGGCACTACCACTCTCTTAGTGGCACCAGGTTTGGGATCTCTTGCCTCAGTGTAAAGGAGTCCATCTTCCCAATAGACTCTATGGCCCTCATTCTGACCTTGGCGGGCGGCGGAGGCCGCCCGCCAAAGTCCCGCCGTCAGGTTACCGTTCCGCGGTCGAAAGACCGCGGCGGTAATTCTGACTTTCCCGCTGGGCTGGCGGGCGGTCGCCTTCAGACCGCCAGCCAGCCCAGCGGGAAAGAGGCTTCCACGATGAAGCCGGCTCGGAATCGAGCCGGCGGAGTGGAAGCTGTGCGACGGGTGCAGTTGCACCCGTCGCGTATTTCACTGTCTGCGCAGCAGACAGTGAAATACATGTAGGGGCCCTCTTACGGGGGCCCCTGCAATGCCCATGCCAGTGGCATGGGCACTGCAGGGGCCCCCAGGGGCCCCGCGACCCCCCCTACCGCCATCCGGATCTCGGCGGTCCGACCGCCGGGATCTGGATGGCGGTAGGGGGGGTCGGAATCCCCGCGGCGGTGCAGCAAGCTGCGCCGCCGCGGAGGATTCAATGGGGCCGCGGTACACTGGCGGGACCCCGCCAGTGGTGCCGGTCCGACCGCGGCTTTACCGCCGCGGTCGGAATCCCCATTGGAGCACCGCCGGCCTGTCGGCGGTGCTCCCGCGGTCCTCCGCCCTGGAGGTCAAAGACCGCCAGGGTCAGAATGACCACCTATGTGTTCCTGTTATTTTTCCTTTGGACTCTTCAGCAGCTTGCTGCCTAAGGCCTGCAAGAGAGGGACATGTTTCTTGCCCCTTACACAACTGTTCCCTTGAGGGTCCCCCTGGGCCTAGGAGCTCAACCTGATAAGGTTCTAACTCCATGGGCTCAGTTCCCTCACAGGGCAGAACTTCTTCCTGGGAAGAGAGGTTCTCTTTCTCTTGTTGTGTTGAAGCTGGTTCCCCAGGCTTCTTTCCTTTTCTCTTGGAGGGTTGGGCCCCTTTTCCAGGCTCCAACACCACTTTTTCACCCTGAGCCTTGCACTGTGCCCTTGTCTTGACACACACCAGTTCAGGGATACCCAGCATGGCTGCATGGGTTTTGAGTTCTACCTCAGCCCATGCTGAGGACTCCAGGTCATTTCCAAGCAAACAGTCTACAGGGATATTTAAGGAAACCACCACCTGTTTCAGGCCATTGACCCCTCCCCACTCTAAAGTTACCATAGCCATGGGATGTACTTTAGTCTGATTATCAGCGTTGGTGACTGGATATGTTTGTCCAGCCAGGTATTGACCAGGGGAAACCAGTTTCTCTGTCACCATGGTGACACTGGCACCTGTATCCCTCAGGCCTTCTACACTTGTCCCATTAATTAAGAGTTGCTGCCTGTATTGTTTCATATTAGGGGGCCAGGCAGCCAGTGCGGCTAAATCCACCCCACCCTCAGAGACTAATGTAGCTTCAGTGTGAACCCTGATTTGCTCTGGGCACACTGTTGATCCCACTTGGAGACTGGCCATTCCAGTGTTAGCTGGAGTAGAGTTAGAAGTAGAACCTTTCTTGGGACAGGCCTTGTCTCCAGTTTGGTGTCCTTGCTGATTACAGCTACGACACCAGGCCTTTTTGGGATCAAAGTTTTTACCCTTGTACCCAAAATTGGATTGTGAAGAGGCTCTGGACCCTCCCTCCAGAGCAGGTTTTTGGGGCCCTATAGAAGACTCTTTACTTTTTCCCTTGGATGTCTCAACACTCTTCCCCTGGGGAGTCTTTGTGACCCCTTTCTTTTGGTCACCCCCTGTGGAAGTCTTGGTCACCCTAGTCTTGACCCAATGGTCTGCCTTCTTTCCCAATTCTTGGGGAGAAATTGGTCCTAGGTCTACCAGATGCTGATGCAGTTTATCATTGAAACAATTACTTAACAGGTGTTCTTTCACAAATAGATTGTACAGCCCATCATATTCATTTACACCACTGCCATGAATCCAACCATCCAGTGTATTAACTGAGTAGTCAACAAAATCATCCCAGGTCTGGCTCGAGGATTTTTGAGCCCCCCTGAACCTAATCCTGTACTCCTCAGTTGAGAATCCAAAGCCCTCAATCAGGGTAGCCTTCATGAGGTCATAGGATTCTGCATCTTTTCCAGAGAGTGTGAGGAGTCTATCCCTACACTTTCCAGTGAACATTTCCCAAAGGAGACCACCCCAGTGAGATCTGTTTACTTTTCTGGTTGCAGAAGCCCTCTCAAAAGCTATGAACAATTTGGTGATGTCATCACCATCTTCATATTTAGTTACAATCCCTTTTGGGATTTTCAACATGTCAGGAGAATCTCTAACCCTATTTATGTTGCTGCCACCATTGATGGGACCAAACCCCATCTCTTGTCTTTCCCTTTCTATGGCTAGGAGCTGTCTTTCCAAAGCCAATCCTTTGGCCATCCTGGCTAGCAGGAGGTCCTCTTCATTGAGGCTGCCCCCAATGCTTCCAGAGTTGCTGGACTCTCCTGTGAGAGAAGCAGCATCTCTGACTATCACTTGAGAAACCCTTGCCTCCCTAACTAGGAGTGGGGGTGGGAATTCCTCCACATCACTAGCTTCCCCCTCTGGGAAGGTATCATCAGAGGGGTTGTTTTTAGCAAACTCTGCCAAAAGCTCCTGGAGCTATACTTTGGTAGGGTTTGAACCAGTTTTAATCTTTTTGATTTTGCAGAGAGACCTTAACTCTGACATCCTAAGATGCAGGTAAGGGGTGAGGTTGAGTTCCATCACTATCTCTTCTGCATTAGACATTATGGGGGTCATTTTGACCTCCCTGGTCTTTTTTAAAGTCCACCGAGGGACCGCCGTGCGGAAGACCGCCAGTGGTGGCGGTTTGCCGCTCGGCCTATTATGACCGTTGGCAGCTCTCCGTCCTTTTACGGACGGAGAGCTGCCAACAGCCATACTGGCGGGAGGCGGGGAAGTGGAGGTTGCTCCACCTCCACCGCCACGCCAACAGAACACCGCCCAGCGAATCACGTCCTGTGATTCGCCGTGGCGGTGTTCTGTTGACGGTGTGGTGTCGGCGGAGCTGCCCCCATGGCTCCCGTCCCCTCCCGGAGGATCGTCGGACCAGGTAAGTCGATCGTCCGTGAGGGGAGGGGGTGGGAGGGGTTGTGTGTTGTGTGGGTGCATGGGGGTGTGTGTATGTAGAGGAGGTGTGTGAGTGCGTGTATGCTTGCGGGGATGTTGTGGGTATGGGAATGAGTGCTTGTATGTCTGTGGGTATGTCTGTATGGATGTGTGCGTGTATGTTTGAATGTGGGTGTGCGTGGCTGACTGTGTGTGTGGATGTAGGCATGTATGTCGGCGTGTGTGCGTGTAAGTGTGTAGGTGGTGCCTGCGTGCCTGTCGTGTGGGTATGGGTGATGTGATGTTGGGGGTCAGGGTGGGGGGGGGCCTGCCACCTTTGGGGGGTGGCAGGGGTGGTGGAGGGGGTAGGGGAGGGAGTCGGGTGGGAGGTGGTGGAGACCCCTATCAGTGCCAGGGCAGGAATTCCCTGGCACTGATAGTGCTTACCGCCATGGATTTCATGGCGGTTCAAACAGCTGGAAATCCACGGCGTTAAGCCGGGTCTAAATACCGCCGGCGGTCTAGTGACGGCCGCCGGGCTGGAGACGCAGGTCTCCACCCCAGCGGGCGGAACGGAGAACTGGCGGATGACCATGGCGGTAACCACCATGGTCATAATTCCACAAAGTAAGACTGCCAGCCTGTTGGTGGTCTTACCGCCGGTTCTCCGCCTTCCGCCAGGGTCATAATGACCCCCTATGTTTCTAAAAGTTAGAATACTTTTTAAGAATCTAAAACTATGTCTAGAACTTAATTCAAACTTTTACAAAACTTTTAAACTCTAAAAGAAATGCTAACAGGGACTAACACAAGGACTTTTAAAAATTTCGAAAAATAGCTCAAATTTCAAAAATCAGTTTCTAATGACAATTTTGGGAATTTAGTCGTGTGATCAGGTATTGGCTGAGTAGTCCAGCAAATGCAAAGTCTGTACCCCACCGCTGATCCACCAATGTAGGAAGTTGGCTCTGTATGTACTATTTCAAAGTAAGAAATAGCATGCACAGAGTCCAAGGGTTCCCCTTAGAGGTAAGATAGTGGCAACAAGAGATAATTCTAATGCTCTATTTTATGGTAGTGTGGTCGAGCAGTAGGATTATCAGAGGGTAGTGTTAAGCATTTGTTGTACACACACAGGCAATAAATGGGGAACACACACTAAAGACAATTCCAGGCCAATAGGTTTTTATATAGAAAAATATATTTTCTTAGTTTATTGTGAGAACCACAGGTTCAAGATTTACAAACAATACTTTAAATGAAAGGTATTTCACTAAGAAACGTTAGAAACTTTGAATTAGCAAAATAGCATATACAGTTTTCACACAAATGACAATAAACTATTTTAAAACTGAACACAGTTCAATTTTCAACAGTTCCTGTGGGAGGTAAGTGTTTGTTAGTTTTGCAGGTAAGTAAACCACCTACAGGGTTCAAAGTTGGGTCCAAGGTAGCCCACCGTTGGGGGTTCAGGGCAACCCCAAAGTTACCACACCAGCAGCTCAGGGCCGGTCAGGTGCAGAGGTCAAAGTGGTGCCCAAAACACATAGGGGGTCATTACGAGCCGCCTGCCAAGATCTGACCGCCATGCGGCCGCGGCCATTTGGAGATCCCCGCTGGGCCGGCGGGCGGAAACCTGGTTTCCGCCCGCCGGTCCAGCGGGGATCACGGCCGCAACATAGGAGCCGGCTCCAAATGGAGCATGCGGTGTTGCCGCCGTGCGATGGGTGCAGTTGCACCCATCGCGCTTTTCACTGTCTGCATAGCAGACAGTGAAAAGTTGCATGGGGCCCTGTCAGAAGGCCACTGCACTGCCCATGCCAGTGGTATGGGCAGTGCAGAGGCCCCCAGGGGCCCCACGACTCCCCCTTCCGCCAGCCTTTTCCTGGCGGTGCAAACCGCCAGAAAAAGGCTGGCGGTCGGGGACTCGTAATCCCCTGGGCAGCGCTGCAAGCAGCGCCGCCCAGGCGGATTAACACCGCCGGGGCAAAAGTGGCAGAATACCTCCTGGAAGCACCGCCAGCCTGTTGGCGGTGCTTCTGTCGTTTTAGCCCTGGCGGTCCCGTACCGCCAGGGTCAAAATGACCCCCATAGGCTTCAATGGAGAAGGGGGTGCCCCGGTTCCAGTCTGCCAGCAGGTAAGTACCCGCGTCTTCGGAGGGCAGACCAGGGGGGTTTTGTAGGGCACCGTGGGGGGACACAAGTCAGCACAAAACATACACCCTCAGCGGCACGGGGGCAGCCGGGTGCAGAGTGCAAACAGGCGTCGGGTTTGCAATAGGATTCAATGGGAGACCCAGGGGTCTCTTCAGCGAAGCAGGCAGGCAAGGGGGGGGCTCCTCGGGGTAGCCACCACCTGGGCAAGGGAGAGGGCCACCTGGGGGTCGCTCCTGTACTGGAGGTCGGATCCTTCAGGTCCTGGGGGCTGAGGGTGCAGTGTCTTTACCAGGCGTCGGGTTCTTTGAAGCGGACAGTCGCGGTCAGGGGGAGCCTCTGGATTCCCTCTGCAGGCGTCGCTGTGGGGGCTCAGGGGGTCAACTCTGGCTACTCATGGGCTCGCAGTCGCCGGGGAGTCCTCCTGTAGTTTTGTTTCTCTACAAGTCGAGCCGGCGGCATCAGGTGCAGAGTGCAAAGTCTCACGCTTCAGGTAGGAAACGTGTGTTCTTTAAAAGTTGCTTCTTTGTTGCAAAGATGTTTCTTCTTTGGAGCAGAGCCGCTGTCCTCTGGAGTTCTTGGTCCTTTTAGATGCAGGGTAGTCCTCTGAGGCTTCAGAGGTCGCTGGACAGGCCGGTAGAGCTGGGGCCAAAGCAGTTGGTGTTTCCGTCTTCTCTGCAGGGCTTTCAGGTCAGCAGTCCTTCTTCGTCTTAGGTTGCAGGAATCTAGTTACCTAGGTTCTGGGAGCCCCTAAATACTCGATTTAGGGGTGTGTATAGGTCTGGGGGGTTAGTAGCCAATGGCTACTAGCCCTGAGGGTGGCTACACCCTCTTTGTGCCTCCTCCCTGAGGGGAGGGGGGCACATCCCTAATCCTATTGGGGGAATCCTCCATCTGCAAGATGGAAGATTTCTAAAAGTTAGAGTCACCTCAGCTCAGGACGCCTTAGGGGCTGTCCTGACTGGCCAGTGACTCCTCCTTGTTTTTCTCATTATCTCCTCCAGCCTTGTCACCAAAAGTGGGGCCGTGGCCGGAGGGGGCGGGCAACTCCACTAGCTGGAGTGCCCTGGGGTGCTGTAACAAAGGGGGTGAGCATTTGAGGCTCACCGCCAGGTGTTACAGTGCCTGCAGGGGGAGGTGAGAAGCACCTCCACCCAACACAGGCTTTGTTACTAGCCACAGAGTGACAAAGGCACTCTCCCCATGTGGCCAGCAACATGTCTGGTGTGTGGCAGGCTGCTAAAACTAGTCAGCCCACACTGGAAGTCGGGTATGGTTTTAGGGGGCATCTCTAAGATGCCCTCTGGGGTGTATTTTACAATAAAATGTACACTGGCATCAGTGTGCATTTATTGTGCTGAGAAGTTTGATACCAAACTTCCCAGTTTTCAGTGTAGCCATTATGGTGCTGTGGAGTTCGTGCATGACAGACTCCCAGACCATATACTCTTCTGGCTACCCTGCACTTACAATGTCTAAGGTTTTGCATAGACACTGTAGGGGCATAGTGCTCATGCACCTATGCCCTCACCTATGGTATAGTGCACCCTGCCTTAGGGCTGTAAGGTCTGCTAGAGGGGTGACTTATCTATGCCTATAGGCAGTGTGAGGTTGGCATGGCACCCTGAGGGGAGTGCCATGTCGACTTAGTCATTTTATCCCCACCAGCACACACAAGCTGGCAAGCAGTGTGTCTGTGCTGAGTGAGGGGTCTCCAGGGTGGCATAAGACATGCTGCAGCCCTTAGAGACCTTCCCTGGCATCAGGGCCCTTGGTACCAGGGGTACCAGTTACAAGGGACTTACCTGGATGCCAGGGTGTGCCAATTGTGGAAAAAAAGGTACAGGTTAGGGAAAGAACACTGGTGCTGGGGCCTGGTTAGCAAGCCTCAGCACACTTTCAAATCATAACTTGGCATCAGCAAAGGCAAAAAGTCAGGGGGTAACCATGCCAAGGAGGCATTTCCTTACAGGACGTATTCCTGATGGCGTGACCGTGTCGGTTTGGTTATCGTCAGTTTATCACTGACCTTTGGTGTGGCGGACTTGTGTGGGTGTCTGGATTTTGGCAGATTCCGAGCTGTGGGTCGTAATTGCTGTAGAGGAATTCTGCGGCCGTGGCGGTGTGTTGGCTTCTGCATGGCGGTAAGCGGCATTTACCGCCAATGTTGTAATGAGGGCCTTAATGATCTGGAAGCAGGTGCCCCTTCATGGCCTTTTCAATGCGGGGGTCACAAACGTGGCCTGTTTTCTGAAGGGTACTCCCATCCCTTTGATTCGACCAGCATTTCATACACTTCCAAATGGAAGTTGTGTGGTGCCGAGAGACCAAAGCTGTTGGGGTATGCAACCAGGAATTACCTAAACAATTTCAGTCTCTAAGCTTGTTATGTGTTGTGGACATGTTTTATTTCCCCCCACACAAGAGATAAAAGCAGCAGAAATGTGGCCACACATTGATACTGCTAGTGTAAATTATGACAAGCTGAGCAGACTAAAGGCGCTACTGTTTCAAAGACAAGTGGCATTGACTTCAACTAGAGAGACGCATGCTCTCCAGATAGCAAGATCATCAGCTGAGATACAATCCCTATTAAATACCAATTCCCCAAGCACTTTGGAGAGCTGGTATCCAGAATATTCAATGCCTGGAGTACTACATGGATTTTCCACTTCTTTAAGGCTGTCGGGTCTGGATTCGTGTCCATCTTCCAGACTGTCTTCTGAGTCATTCTGTCAGTCATCCATTCACTCTTTTGAAGTGTATTTGGTGGCTTTCCCATAATTTTGGCATTAATAGGTGGAATACTACTGCTGTTGATCCTGATCCACAGTTGGTTATGAAATATGGCCCTAAACTATCTACAACAAAGAGATTTGTACTTATTGTGACTGTTTCAGCTAAGCAGAATGGTGGAGCCACTCCCATCATCTCAACTGTGCCATGAATGCATGGTTCAGTTCTTTAATGCGCAGTTGCTGGAAGAGTTGGAGCGTGACTGGTCATTGTCATTCAGACAGTCTTTCGCTGCATGTGGTGCCTCTTTGAACCTTTGCCAGCAGTGTGCCTTGTTGTTATGCCAATGCCTCCTGTGGACCAAGCACTGCTGATGTCCCCAATGAGGGTTCATTCATGGTCGTGCCCCTTGAGACTAAGGCTGATTCGCGAGGCCACTTATGAGCCGCCCTTGGTGAGCGATCTGGCTCTTTTTGGCGCTGTGGAGAGTACCGCCCCTGCAGGAGGTCCTGCACAAGAGACTGACAGACACTACTACTCCATGGATCCATGTGCCTATCCTGTCATCGATCTAACATTTGAAAATGTGGCTTCCTTTCTGAGGGCCTTTCCATTTAATTACTTTGAAGGCTCTCTTCAAGATCATGACTATTTTTTAATAGATTCGATGATTGGCTTCTATCACCAAATTCAAAGATTTCCTTTTAACTTTGGCCTGCTGTGCTCGTCATTGTCAACATTATACCTCTCTGTATGTTTTTAGCTATTATTTTTTAACACATTTTTAAATACCATTTTTAGCTAGTTTTTGATGATTTTACCTTATTTTAGTCCGAGTTCAGATGCCTGGCAGCTGTGGTCCCAAATGGAAGTGTTTCTCACAAAGATCAGTACCTCAGGTGTATTAGAGTTAAGTTTGAGGCAGTTGGCTCTCATCCACTTGGCTACGCTGGTCTTGCCATCATGGACGTTTGTTCAAGTGGTTGGGGGATCTTCAGTGAGGAATGAGGATGAGGTGTGTGTGGTCTGTGTAGGAAATTATGTTGAGGCTGTGGGACCTGACAATGTCCACGAGGGTGGTCATGTAGTGTTGAACAGTGTGGGACTGGGGCATAATCCTTTTGGGTATGCTGCATGCTGGATACGATGTCCTTTGGCTCGGAGGTGAAGGGGGGCTGGATGCTCTGAGTGTGCCCTGTAAGGAAAGAGGCGATCCATTTGAGGACGTTGTCTTGTATGCCGACATTGTAGAGTCTGTTGATGAGGGTGTGGTGGGAGATGGTTTGAATGATGCACTCAGGTTGAGGAGGATCAAGGCAGCAGTCTCCCCGCAGTCAAGGAATGGTCTTACATTGTCTTTGGCTGCAATCAGTGCAGTTTCTGTACTGTGTTTGGCTTAGAAGCTTGATTGGGAACTGTCGGGCAAGTTATTTTGATCCAGATATTCAGTGAGATGTTGGTTGATGGCCTTCTTGAGTACTTTGGCGGGGTAAAGAAGCAGGGATATCTGTAATTCTTGAATTTGCTGGAGTCGGTGGAGTGTTTCTTTAGAAAAGGTCTGATCTCTGCATGTATCCATCTGTCCGAGAAGACATGGTTATGGGGGTGTTGAGCATGATGGTGAGTTCTGTGTTGATGTGATTGTTTCTGAGGTTGAAAAAGTGTGGGGGCATGGGTTGGTGGGTGCCCTGGAGTGGAAAGATGACATGATGGCTGTGGTGGTATGTGTGGTGAGCAATGACCATGCAGTGATCAATTGGCTGGTGTGCGCTGGTTGGTTGAGGCTGTTGAGATTGAGGACTGTGGGCTGGGTTGGTAAGTTGTTGTACATGATGACGATCTTGCTGTGGAAGTATTCGGAAATAGTGTTGCAGAGTTCTTGCGAAGGGTGGATGGTGTTTTCTCTGACTGTCGGGTTGGCGTATTCATGACTATTTTGAATGGTTCCGTCGTGTGGTTCGCTGCTGTACGGATGTGGGCTGTGATGGCTGCGTTCTTGGATTCTTTGATTTGTCAAGGGTGGTTGCTAAGGGCTGCTTTGTGGGTGGCTCTGTCAAAGGGTTCTTGGTGGAGCGCCATAATTTCACAGTCAGTAGCAGCTTCACTTTGACGTTTTGGGCTCTGGGATGTATTAGCTGGCTTGCCTCTAGTTTTTGTTGGTTCTCGCAGGCGCAGGTGTTGCAGTGGCTATGTCCTGGTTTGAGGAGGGGACTCTGTTGGTGCATTCTGTGAGCCATTTGGAGAAGATTTGGACGGCCTGTTCTAGGTCTGATTAGGCTTTGGGTTAAGAGGTGCTGAGGGCTCGAGTTCACTGTGTTTGTTACCTTACCCCAACTGTGGTTGGAGGAGCTGTGGTGCCTGTTGGTGGTATGCTGTATGCCGATGATAGTGAAGTGAACACTGCTGTGGTCAGACCAGGTGTCCTTTGTAACATGGCTGAATTTCACTCTGCCACTGGAGGAGAAGATGGGGTTGAGTAGGTGTCCAGGTTTGTGCATGGGCTCGGTGACCAGTTGGGCGAGGCCAGTGTTGTTCATTTTCTCCAAGAGAGTTGTGGAGTTGGTGCCTTTGGGTTGTCGTTGGGGAAATTGCTGTCGCTGAGTAGGATGTAGTGATCTGAGTTGAAGGTGAGTGGGGCGATGAAGTTGGGGATGGTTTTGCAGAATGCTGGTCGAGGTCTTGGGGGTCTGTATACAACAGTGCCTCTTACTGTTGCCTTGGCATTGCTCTATATTTGGAAGTAGAAGTGTTCCATAAGGGAGCTAGGGTCGCCATCCATGGTGATGCATCAAATGGTACTTTTGAAGATGCCTTTGCTGTGTTTGTTGGTGCAGTCTCTATGTATCATCTTGTAGCTGTTGTGTGTTGCAGTGGCTATGTCGGGGTTTGAGGAGGGGCTCAGCCACGTTTCGGTGATGAAGGCTACGTCGGGGAAGAGCGTGGTGGTGGTGTCCCAGATTTCTGTGGTGTGCTTGCAGAGTGATCAGGCTTTAAGCAGGATGCACTGGGGGGTTTCGGGTTGTTAGTGTCCTTCATGGCAGGTATGCCATAGGGTCCTATGTGGACTGGTGGTTCTGTGTTGCAGGAGAAGTGGCAGAGACAGTGACGGGTCCTTTGGTTGCTCAGGTGGGGTGTAACAGCTGGTGTGTCATCCAGGATCCAGTGCTCAAAGCTCCTCGGTGATGTAGCAGTGGGTGGGGGCTAATCCAGGGTTCCAGGTATTGGTTGCGGTCCAGGCATAGACATGTGCAGATGGGTTGCCTTTGGCTCACCGGTGCCATGCCTACCTTATGCTTCCACTGCATGACTGTGGCCTCCATTAAATAGGGGGGGAGGGAGGGTCACTGGATGGCAGGAGGCAGGAAACAGCAGGAGACAGGAAGGAAGCAGGCAGGAAGGGAGAAGCAGGCAAAAAATGTGTGCATGGTGGCCGAAAATAAGTTGAAAAGAAGTCAAAAAAATAATTGAACTGGCAGAAGTGAAGAAAAAGGCTGAAACGGGCAGGAGAGGCCAAAAGTTGAGAGAAAAAAGTGAAAAATCAGAAATGAGCAGAAATTTAGAGGGTGAGGACACAAAGGTCAGAAATGGAAAAGGCTGAAACAAGGAGAAGAGGTCAAAAGTAGAGACTGAAAAGGCAGAAGTTGAGAGGGAGAGGACAAAAAGGACAGAAAGTAACAGAAGTTGCAAAAATGAGGGGAAAAGGCGGAAGCAAGCAGAGGTGGCAGAGATGCAGATAAGAGGCAAGAGGAGCGTAAAGCGGTGGGACGAGCAGGACTAGGCAGCAGAGGACAGAGGGCAGCAAGTGCAATTGCAGGTGAGAGACCTGTAGCGCTGGTCAAGAAACTTGTCTCAGGAGAACTGGCATGAGGACCTGCAATGGGAGGGCATAACGCACATGGAGCTCCCTGAGTTGTTACTTTGCCATTATGAATGATGCTCTGTGTCTCTGTACAGCAGCAGTGAAATCAGGGAAAATCAAAGCTTTTACATTGATATGTTTTATAGATTGGTGGAGGCTCTATCAACCAGGAGGGTATCCTGGTGCTGAGCAGGTGTGAGCCTAGGCACACCTAGCCCCTTGTGGGACTACTCAAAAAGCCAGGGCTTCAGTTTCTAGCGTAATTCAAGAAGTGAAGAGAGGGTTCTCATGTGTAGCAGCAGGTCATTCCACGCTTTCAGAGCAATGTAGGAGTAGGCTCAACCTCCATTTCTGGTTCCCCATATGTTTGGGATTCGTGCAAGAAGGAGTTCGGATGAGTGGAAGCTTGCTTGTGAGCAGTGCGTACCGGGTGGTTTACCAGGTGTTGATTGGGAGTCATATGAGGATCTTCCTCAGCATCTTCAGGGTATGGAAGCACGAGGAGATGACGGCATTGACTTGGGCAGTCATGTCAAGTTTGCTGTAGATGATGATCCCGAGATTCTTAGAGGGTTGTGGTGGTTGTGTGAGGGTATGTTGATCCTAGTGAATGGGCCGGGTTGTGCAGGTACTCTGTGCATCCTAAAAGGAGATCATGCTCTGCCCCTTCATCTTATCAGGCACCCCAATTACTTTAATGTTTTTTCTATGGCCCTGCCCTCCTGATCCTCCACCCTGTTTTCCAGTGTGCTCAGCTTATTAGTCATCACCAAAAGGCACTGCTGCAACTCAGCAGAGGCGAGAGAGAGCTCCTGTACTGCTGACCCTACATATTGGACTCTCTCCTCCTTCTTTCTTTGATCATCACCAGCAAGGGAAAATTCACCACCAGGGAGTCAGTCATATTTTCCAAGACATCCCTAGTGCAGCTAATATGGCCTCCAGTTCGTGTGATGCTATTAATTGTGTTTGACCAATGACTTTGTGTTTCACCACTGCGCATATTAGTTGCTCAGTGTTCACCAGTAGCACATTATGGGGGTTATTCTAACTTTGGAGGAGGTGTTATTCCTTCCCAAAAGTGACGGAAAAGTGACGGATTTACCACCAGCCGTATTACGAGTCCATTATATCCTATGGAACTCGTAATACGGCTGGTGGTATATCCGTCACTTTACCGTCACTTTTGGGACGGATTAACACTCCTCCAAAGTTAGAATAACCCCCTATATGTTTTGTTCAGTTTAGCTGCCTATTGGCTTTGAAATGGCGTTAGCCATTGCATTCTGTATTCAGTTTAGCTGCCTATTAGCTTTGACATGGCATTAGCCTTTACATTCTGTATTCAGTTTAGCTACCTATTGGCTTTGACATGACATTACACATTACATTTGGTATTTAGGTTAGCTGCCTATTGGCTTTAACGTGGGGTTAGACATTGCAGTTGAGACATTGCAGATGAGCTGTGTTTTTCCACATGGTAGACCAAGCAGTGTTTTTCACACCAGACCTTAGCTGATAAGAGCACGTAGATTTTGTGTTTACCTTGCAATCCAGTCTGAGAACGAGTGAGCTTGGGAGAATTGGCCACTCTCCAAGTTTCTTCGGTTCTCACACTGAGTTTCCTTTAAGGATGACTCTGGGCTACAGCAGGGGTAGATTGAATCTGCTTGACTTCAGACAGGAATGGAGACGTCAGTTGCCTGTCTCCCGTTTGGGTAGAAAATCTCTTTCTTGCAGTTGAACGGAGTCATCAACTTGAAGCCCCAGAAAGATGAAGCTGAATATAGGCCCTACTTTGACAGCCTTGCCCTACGGTGATGAATTTTGACTTTTATGCTTTGCTTTGAAGTTATGCTATAATATAATCACATGTATTTGCTGCGTACATTGCAACTGAGAAGTACTTTGATATGTTTAGCTTTCATTGCTGCTACTACTTTTGAACGTGTGCTTCCAATCTACTAATTTTGTCTCTCAAGAACCTTGCGGTGAAGTAATAATAATAATAAATGTCTTCTTTAAACTCAGAAGTGCATTCTAGAGAGGTTCTGTAAGCTCGGTTATGAGATAAGAGCAGGAAAGCAGAACAGTTTGTCTCCTGAATTTCTGTGTTGTGTAGATTTACTTGCCAATTTTCCCCACTCCACCAACGGCCCAGCTGCAGCATCTTCACAGCATTTCTGTGTTCTGCCTATGATGAACAGAGGAGTGATGTTAGGACAGGCAAGCAGGCTGCCTAGTGTGCAAGACCTGCCATTGACTACAAGTGACAGATTACCAACACGTGAAGTCCCTGTTCCCTGTACCTTGCCCTCCCCTGGCACTGTACATTAAGGCATCCATTTGAAGTGCATGTTCTCAGTATTGACTTTACCCTGCCTCCTTCAACCTATTGTGCAGCTTTTTTTCAGTCTGTGGCAAAGTCCTGTGAATTCTCTCAAGATAAATAATAACTTTATTCGGTATGAAAAAATTCATCCATTACAATAAATAATCACCAATACACTTGTTAAAAATAGCAATAAAATCATAGATAATAAAAACACCCATCAAGAATATAAACATATATAACCTCATTCATAAAAACAATAAAATAGAAAGATTAATTCTAAAAACTCCACATTATTACGCCAATTAATAGCTCCCTTCAGGAATGATCCCAGTCCCTTCCACACCAATACATCTGAGGCCATCTGCAACCACATAAAAGCAGGACGATATTGCACAAAACCCTTGGGCCTTAAGAGAGGTAGTAAAAAACGAGTTCTGAATGGTGCATAAAAAACACAGAACAAAGTAAAATGGGACAAGGTCTTTTGGGACACCCCATCACAGGGGCAGGGTCTAATACATTTGTCCCCATACTGACCTAACGGGAAACACAGATTACTTCTGATGATTCCCAAACGGAAACGGGTTATGAGAGACCTTTCCCTCACGTCCTTTATCTCTACGAGATAGTGCTCAGGACCTACCCACATCTTTAACATAATGAAATCCCTGATCGATTTTTTCCCTAAGGCCTCCCCCTCCCTCCTATTCTCCTGGATTCTTAAAAAATTCTCCTTAACCCATTTCTTATCACAGCTGGTCAGGCCTTCAGGATGATCAACCAATTCAGGCCGCCCCAAATGACGAGCCATCTTCCTTATGTGCATCAGCCAGGGAATATTCTTTACATTGTCACAAGCGAGACAGTCCCTTAAGATATCCCTATTCAGAGTGGCATGTTTGTTACTCCAAATTGAGATCCATAGCAGAAGTGGAGCCAACTGAATAGTGTCCTGCACAAACTCAAGCTCCAGCTCCAAATGAAGGCTAAAACCAGGGATATTTTGTCCAACTCCCAATAGCCTTCTACAGAACCGATTTTCTTCCACCGTAAGGGCTCGGGTGTCCCTATACCCCCAAAGTGCAGCACCATACAGCAGGACAGGGAGGCATTTTCGCCTATAAATTTCAAGCAAAGGCTTGATAGGTTTACTGCCTACCCTTACAGCAAAGTCAAAAGTCGCACCAACTGCTGCATGAAAAAGCACACCCCTTCTGGCAATACAAGGTTTCCAAGATCCTTTCTCATCAAAAATAATCCCTAAGTATGGAAACTCATGGACCCTACTAATAATTTGATCCTCCACCCTTAGCTCCCCCACCCTACTCAAGGGTCTTCCACACACCATAAAATGTAATTTCTTAAAATTGGCCTCTAAACCCAAAGCAGACATAAAGGAGGCATAAGCTCTAACTATTTCTCGGAGGCCATTCATAGTGCTGGCCATGAGGACTGCGTCATCCGCGTACGTCAGCACAGGGATATCAGTACCATTCACCTTTGGAACATCCCCACAATGTTCCATCAGAAAATCAGACAATCCATTTGTATATAGAAGGAACAAAGTAGGAGCCAGAACACACCCCTGGCGCACACCCCTTGAAAGCTTAAAAGCCTCTGAGCATTCCCCATTAGACCCCACCCTCACATTTGCAACCGTCCCAGAATGTAGATATCGGAGCAGCTCTACAATATTAGGGTCCAGCCCTAGCTGATTTAACCTCTCCCATAATATAGACCGGTTCACCTTATCGAAGGTACAGCTAAGATCCATAAAAGCAAGATAGAGCGTACCTTTCCTGGCCTGCGTGTATTTGCCGATCATCATCAGTAGGTTGAGACATTGATCTTGTGTGCCAAGGCCTTCCCTAAAACCATACTGGTCCCGGCTTAAAATATCATTCCCTATCATCCAGGACTCCAGATGCCTTAAAATAATCCGTCCCAGAATCTTCACTGAAGAATCCAGTAGAGAAATAGGGGGGTAGGACGATAGGATCATTTCGGTCGCCCTTTTTAAACACTGCGACAATACATGCCAGTCTCCAAGAGACAGGGATACCCACAGTAACTGCTGCATTAAGGACATTTAAGAGAATAGGTGCCCATAACTGGGGGTTAGCTTTATACAAGTTCATAGGGATCGAATCCGGACCCGGAGCTTCATTACTCGCACTACTCTGTATCGCATCCATAACCTCCTGGAGCGAGAACCTAATTGCTAGGTTGGGAGCCATCTCATACTCGTTCTCCCGGTTATTTCTTAGGGGAGTACCCTCAAAAATACTACAAAAGTGAATTACCCATGCTTCCGGGGCGATGTTACAGCCAAGGCCCTCAGATGTATCTGTTTCAAAGGAACCTCTATTTACCACTTTCCAAAACAGGCCAGGATCCTTCAGAGCTATGGCACGTTCTAGCTCTTCCCAGGCTTTATCTTTATGTTTTATCTTGCTGTCCCTCAGGGCCCTCTTATACTTCATTCTAGCTTCTTTTACGAGGACCCAATCTCTAGGATGTTTCTTAGTGGCCCTCTTCAGGTTTGCTCTAGCAACATAGCAGGTCTTATCATACCAACCACATTTACGTTTACTAGGTTGGCTTCCTACTAAAAAAAGGCAGTCTCTCACTGCTGCATTTACTACTGTTATTGCATTCATAACAGTTTTAGGATTAGGAGCATCTGTCAAGAGTGTGTCCATAAATAAATGTACATTTTCCCCCACCACCCTTTCTACAACTTTTTGGGAATCCACTTGATTCCACCCAAGCCGCCTACCCTGGTCCTTTATCTCCACTACTACCGGCCTACCTCGTCCTAATTTACGTACGGCCCCAGGGAGTTTAAAGGATACTATAAGGGGATTATGATCACTAAAACATTCCCCCAGCACCTCACCCCCAATCAACAGGTCTTTCATAGGTGGAGACATGAAAATATAGTCAATAGTGGATTCAGATCCTCTTCCCACATAGGTTGGGAGTTGATGAGTGCCTACGGCTTCTATATCACACAAATTCAGAAGGCCCATCTTCCTGAGTTCCTTAATTAGAACCCTGCCTCTGGAGTCCTGCAGACCATCCACTAAATAATCCTCGCAGTCACAAATAAAGGGATTAACTACAGTACTGAGCCTCCCCAACTTAGCGTTAAAATCTCCAGTGACAATAGCACTGAATTCTAGCCCTATCTCCTTCATTCTGTGTTTCAAAACATGAAGAACGGAGAACAGGGCCCCAATTTGGCACCCCACGTCCCACACAGCGTTATAAAAGTTTACCAGTAAAATATTAAAATTATTAGAGAAAATTACCCATACCAACAAAATACCTTGGTGATTGCAGTTAATTTGAAAAACACCCACTATCTTAGAGAGGCGAATTAGGGTAACCAGGCCACCTTTTGAGTGGCCACCAAGAGACTGCACAGCTGGAATTGCAAATCTGTTATACCCATCCCACACAGACAACCCCTCCGACCAGGTTTCCTGAAGCATGATCACATCATAATTAGTCACACACCTAATTAACGCCTGATCAGATAACTTTGCATCATAGCCCGCAATATTCCATGAAATAAGTTTACACTGTGGGGGCACCTCTTCCCGTGTAGCCAGGGTCTTGGCGCATTGTCAGTCCACCCCTTCCAAGGATAAATTACTGTTAGTGACAGTTCTTCTGCTGGTTACCTGGAGGCTATTCTGACCCAGGGGGGGAAACCTACCAGAGCCCGGAGACACCCCAGCACTCAATCGCATGTGGTCATAAAAATAACCCAAAGGGACCATACCTATTGTACCAGCTCTAAGTACAGCAGGACGATAAGTAGAAAGGAGCCTTTTCCTCAGGGCTGGGTATCTGACATTTATAATAATACAATCTTCATCCCCCACCTTATTTTTGGGCCCGACCCATCCAATTCTTCTGGCAAACAGAATATCCTTGAAATCCTTACATGAGAAATCACAGTTCTTACTCAGCCAATATCCAGCCTTGTTTGTGAGTTGGGCCGTGGACTCAGTTACCCCTGGGGCAAGAGCAGGTACATTCGTCAACACCACCACATAGGGGGCACAAGCTGGGGGGAGATCCAAACAGGCCAATGAAGACCTGGCCATCGGGCGATTCAGATTATTGTTCCCAGCCAACTGTTGGTCAACCCCCCCAGCTACCACAAAATCAGGATCATGCTGCCTACTACAGCTAGGCCTATTAACAATCCTATCCGCCCTTAATATAGAAGTCGGTGCAGCCGGCGCAATCTCAACACGAGCGCCCTGACCCCCAGAATTCCCAGAATTCATCAATAACTGAGATGATTTTCCCAGAGGCCCCAGTGACCCCGCAACGTCCTCCGGCAGGAGCAACTCCTCACAGGGATGGGATCGCCTGGTCGGGGCCACACATCCACCTACACAGTGTTTCCCCTGACTTCCTCGCACAGATATCAGAGAAACTGCCTTTTCTATGGCCGATAGTTTCGCCACAATGGGGGATAAAATCTCCTGGATCATTTCGCGAAGTTTTGACAATAAAATAGTAACATCACAACCCAGATGCTGGCAAGGTGCAGGGTCACTGCTCGTACCCTTTGGGAGTTCCAAGGGAGATGTTTTCGACTTGGGCATCGATTTCTTTAAGACCTTTTTTTTCCTCGGGGGGGCTACATTTATCCAAGGATCAGCCCGGGGGAGAAGATAATTAAAGTCTTTTGCTTCTTCTGGAGGAGCCTTGGCTGCCAGAACCCTCTGTTGTCTCTGTTAGCTCAATTTGAGCAGGCTCAACAGCAGCCATAACAGTACCTTGGTCTCCCCCCGGATAAGTCGCCTCCACATCCACAACCTCACGAGGACCACTATCTATTGGGGCCTGACTCCAGTCCTCCAGTTCCATGGATAACCTCCTCTCTGCCAGATCAATCTCCTTCGTTACAACCCCGACAGCTCTTGCGAGGAAGGAGTCCAATGTGGTGGTGCCACTTCCCTATCTACTACCACCACCACCACCCCCCATTGGACCAGTTAACGGACCCTTTTTCCTGCCCATTTTGACAACAAAAAGTTTCAATAACAAAACAACAAACAAAAAAACTAATGAATAGAAATTTAAAATATTGAAAACCCACTAAACCCACTAAAAAAGCTTCAAAATGACCCCCAATATTAGTAAATGTATAAATAGTCACCCTCCACAGGAGATGAAAGAGGGGTGGCCCAGCCCAGCCTCAGACGGGCAATGACGGGCGCAAGACGGGCCCGCCCTTGGCCCGGGCTTTGCCCGGGCGCCGCCTGTGCGCGTCCCGCAGTTGCGAGAGCGCGAGTAAAGTTTTAAAGGGCTCCTGCCCCCTATGAGAGTGCCGCCACCTCCTCCTCTGCTGACGCGCTTCCCGCGCTTGCGGGAGCGCGAGTAAAGTTTTAAAGGGCTCCTGCCCCCTGCGAGAGTGCCGCCACCTCCTCCTCTGTTGACGCGCGTCCCGCGGTTGCGGGAGCGCGAGTAAAGTTTTAAAGGGCTCCTGCCCCCTGTGAGAGTGCCGCCGCCTCCTCCTCTGCTGACGCGCTTCCCGTGGTTGCGGGAGCGCGAGTAAAGTTTTAAAGGGCTCCTGCCCACTCTGAGAGTGCCGCCGCCTCCTCCTCTGCTGACGCGCGTCCCGCGGTTGCGGGAGCGCGAGTAAAGTTTTAAAGGGCTCCTGCCCCCTGTGAGAGTGCCGCCGCCGCCTCCTCTGCTGACGCGCTTCTCTCAAGACTTCTTAACACCATGTGGTCCGGCAGACATCTCGACAGGGGTGGGTATAAATAATGCGCCACAGACACACAGCTCTTACTTGGCTTAATTTTTCTGGAGCCCAGAGGTCCTTAAGCAGCACTCCTGTCAGCCACTAAAAAAGATGTAAGTAGGAAAACTTACCCAATTGGTATCCAGAGCAGCTGAGACCTCAAGAATGTAAGGGTATTTTCCTCCCGATGATTCACAACTCTGCAAAATAAAATAAGTTAAGGGTGCTCTGCGATTACTAGAAGACACACACCTGAAAGAAAAGGTTAGTGTGTAGTTTTGAAACTACATGGGCCCAGCTGAGACCAATTGTGTACTTTTTCAACATTGATATGTTACCAAGACATTGTTAACTTTGCTGTAAGTCAAAACCTGTGTAGAACATTACAAATTTAATTGGTCAAAGAATGCCGAATTTTGACCTCACCATTATTCGGAATACCAAAGAATCTTTGATCACTCTGCTGTGTAATTAACAGAGTGGACAGTTTGGACTACGAAGACAACTAATTGCATGAGGTCATCAGAATGAAATGGATCCTAGTCCTGCTAACATGTTTAAAGTAAGAGTAATTGAATTATTATAAATGCATATCTGAAAAGAAAAGCTAATGTCTGACATTTGTGTAATAAGCTAAGTGATATCCTCTTGTGCCTTGTTACTAGAAACCACCCATGATGGACTATACAGTCTCCCTCTGGCAGTGGGTCCTGCATCCTATTCCACCGAAACAGAACCAGAAGAGCACCAGAGAACTACTGCAGTATATCTTCTCTCAGTCCTCCCAAATCCCCTTTCCCCTTGTGAACAGCTGCTAACGCCCATTTTCACCTGCATGCTGAGAGTTGCCCCAGAGGGTCCTGGGTGGCCCTTCATTGCCCTGCATAAGAATCTGGGTTTCAGATGAGTGGCAAGCCTAACAGGTGACATTTATCAGTGGCGTTAGTCTGTAGCGGTTTCCTGCAAAAACAGGTCAGCAGAGAGAGAATGAGGATCTTGCTAGCGCGCCTGGTCCTTAGTAAGTTAACTTACAAGGGGACGCGTATAGGCCGATGAACCTTTTGGAATGCATGGAGTATCCTAGCTATGTAGTAATCGGTGAACATCAATCATCAATGTAATCAATCCATAACCACTAGGAGAATTATTAAGCATGAGACAATATATCAACATTTTGTAAATAACTACAACTCAATTATAAGTTTTATCAATTTTATTTCCCTATTAGTTACAATACTAAGTCATAAGGTTAATTCAATCTTTATTCAATCAACTCTGAATTAGTTCATTAATGACCACCAATAACATAATCTAATCAGAACTTGAGAAAACAAATGCTCTAATGCTTCAGCATAAGCCAACAAAGATGAATATGTCGACATTAATAGGAGAGTTCAGCAATCAGTTCGTCAATCATTTGTCACTGTCAACGTCCCCCAAAGGAAACCCTACCTAACCCAAATTAGCTTTAGCATGTGGGACTTCATGCCAAAACAATTTAGAACATGAATTTGGTGAACACCTAGCTAGTAAATAACCTATAAAAAAAAGTGCAGTTGGTACCTAGAAAGAAAAGGCACAAAAGTTAATCAGTCACCTTGTCATAACTACCTATCCGCGAAATGGATCAGCAAGTCAGTCTTCGTCTTCAGGTCATCAATCGATCAGCAATGCATCAGGCTTTCAAGAGCATGAGCTCAATGACAGAATCTCGAATCGTGTCTTCTTACGTCATCAATTCTCTCCTCGCATCTCCGTCAATTCTGAAGTTTTAGCCCTTTGTCATTTCTTTTTATGAGAGTTTTTCAGTCCATCCCCCTAATTCCTAATTGGTCAGTCAATCAGCAGTTATGACTCTATGCTATAATATTAATTTTGCAAATCTATGCATTCTAATATTTCTCCGTTCTCAATTCGTTGATTGGTTCACTGCACGATATCCTCATCATTCGGCTCATCAGGTATAAAAAATGTTGCATCTTCTTCTCCAGTCATTGTCTCTATTGTTTGAGTTCTGGGACAGTACATCGAGTCTGCCCTACACCAAACTGTAACATTTTTAGTTTCATCATCTCCTGTCCATCGTTACATTGCAGAAAACTCTAGCAAAGAAGATCTTGTTAAGCAGCAAACAGTTCACAGTAAGAAATTCTACATTTTGCGTCTATTAATTTGGCTCCTGCATGAGGCCTGGAAAGACTAGGGCACAACTTCGGCTAAGTTAACTCTACAATATAATGCAAAACATAGGTTATACATCTTAATGTAACACATTATTACATTATTCTTAAACATTTTCATTATTCCATGCATTTTTTATCATTTTAGTACAAGTTCATATAAGTGACTGCCATTCCCCGTGGGCACATTTTCAAACGTGCACATTAATTTTTCTACGTTTAGCTTTCTCTACAACTTTATAAGAACACGTAAACATTCATTAATAATTTTTAATTAGCATATCTGCTTCAACAGTCCCTCCTCTGATGACTAAATAAGTCATTACACAATTTTTTAACAACATTTCACAATTCAATTTCTGCTGTATTTTGTCTCCTTCTCAAATCTTCCCTATAAATTCCTTCCCTGTTTCATTCTTCCCTCCTCTGATTATTTTTCAATCTTTTAAATTTTATCTTTTGACATAATTTACATGAACCCCATAATCCTAATATGCAAGCAATCATAATGAATATCCTGTATGATTTTTAATAATACCCCATTCCAAATTTCCCACTGAAGCAAATCCTTTTCCAACTTTTTCCCAAACACCTGGCTCCTTCAATTCCTTTGAGTTAGACAGATTAGTTAGCAAGTCTCTTATCTCCCTATCATTGTCCGGAATATAGGAACAACAATGCCTAGCATTAATCATTTTACAGACTCCGCCATCTTTCGCTAAAAGAATGTCTAAAGCAAGCCTATTTTGAAGCGTCATAGCTCTATCCGTGGCTAATTTATTACCTATCAGGAGTATTGCCCCTGTAAAATTTGGCGCATGTTATCCATAATAGTAGACAACTTTCGTATCTTGATCGAATTCAGAATGACTCCCACTGAAGGAATCACTGCACTAGAGATATCTCCGACAATTGCAGAAGAGGTTTCCCTCCTCTGTCGCTTATGATGTAATTCAGTCAATTTTGGAAACTTCTTTAAGTCATCTATCTGGTAAATTTTAGGGAAAACTATCTCCAAATAACATGTCCCATACCATCCTCTTGGAAGACGGTAATAAGCACTGAGTCCACAAATAGAATAGATCCCAGGAATCGGAGGGTCCTGACCATTCAGCATAAAAGTCCACTTACTCTGAAACAAAAACACATGCCTACATTCACTCGTTCCCACAAATAAAGTGTTGGTGCGTGATTTTGGCCTATATATACAAAGCTTCCCAACGTGTAATGCATTTAATGCGAATTTCCCTTGCGTTTTAATAGCAGTGTAAGTATTATCATTCTTGCAAGTCCTCTTCTCTAAACCCTTCTCTAATTTTTGTTTTAGTGCTTTTCCCCTATCATCAGTATGCCCTTTGAAGCTTTTCTCTAAAGGTGTAAGCAATCAAGTTAGATTGTTACGATGCGCATAGGCTATCCCAAATGTTAATTTATGCTCAAAGAGTCCTCTAACTAGCACTATATCATGCTCTCTAGCTATTTTACTCAGGTATCTAATAATGGGAACAAATGAAAACACAAGATCGTGGTTGGAATAAAAATATTGTATATATCCTTGGTTATAGAACCTTGTTAGTAGCAAGCTACAGCTTATTCCATGGGTTAATGGTAAACTGTGGTACGTAACTCCTTCCTCTACTGACAAAGGAATTTGCGTACACACAAGACAATCCCTTGCCTTCATTGTTTCAACATACTCACCCAGCTAGCGACAGAAGACTTTAGAAGAAAGCTCTCCTTGAACATTATTATAATCATGAAAATATTTCTCATCTAACATAAACTTCTCCAAAGCCATTAGTGTAGTAGTTTCAGGAGCAGCAGTATGAGTGGTTCCCTTCACATCAAGAACAGACTTTCCCACAATCACCACTATAAACAAAATTCCACACATATTTGCCAATCCAACACTCATGTATCTACAGCGCCTAGCAATTCTATCTTGATTATTTAGCTCAGCCATGATCTGTAAAGAATCAGAAAGCAGAAGTAACTCTTATATAAAGTGCAGTAAAATCAAAAATAAGGAAACATTTCTTATCTCACAGTTCAGTCTTACACTCAGGAACCCTTTTCTGTTTTCAAAATCGATTAGCAGCTTGTCACATCCGGTTTTCAGTGTCAAATCAAGTTATCAATGTCTCTTTCAGTTTTATTTTCAAACAGTCTCTTTCTTAGGCTTTTCAGATTAGCTCAACAATTCAGCTTCCTCGGTCACCTTCAGGTTACATCAAAGTACTAACTCTGAACTTATCTATCAAAACAAAAAGACATAAACTCATGTTTCCATTCATTGGTAGTTGCATACGCCCATTCAGGACCTGCATAGCGTCGACTTGCTATTCTCTTTCTTTTCAACTTTCGATCACCACTTAGTTCTCCTTCACTCAATTCTTCTTTTCTCATAGTATCCATTCTTCCTCTATTGTTTCATTTATGACCATTTCCTTTTTCTTCCCTATCTGCGATTCAGGCCAATTATCTTCTTTTCTTGTTCCTTCTGTTAATATTCTGCTCAAGATTGGACTCTTTACCTTCTCTTTCTCTATGGTGTTTTCTCTTGATGGACCTGCAACAGGCTCAGGAGGAGTCGGATCACTTTGACTTTGATCTGTCTCAACTCTTTCCCCCTCTTGTTATGGCACTTGCTCTGTCTGCTTTTCAGCACCCTCTGCTTCTGGGAGAACCTCTGCTAAGTTAGGCTCTCCTGCTGTATCTTCGAGATCGGTTCTTGCGCACCCTCCTGTAATTCTTCACTTTCGTCTCTTACAGAGGTAATAGAACCATCTTCCACAAGCTCTGGTTCAACTTCAGGCTCTATTGGCTCTTTTTCTGGTTCAGGTGCAGCAACCTGTTTCGCTGTTTTTGGTGCTTTCAACAACGCTTCTTCATGATCTGGTGGACATACCGCTCTCTTTGTCTGGCTCGCGTGTATCCAGTTCGGGAGTCCTGCACACTTCACAGCTGTCGTAGTTGTTAACACCACCTGCTAAGGACCCCTCCAACGCGGTTCCAAACAAGTCTTGCGAACATGCTTTCTGACAAAGGCCCAGTCACTGGCTCTCAGATTGTGCCCTGGATCATGGATGGGTGGCAGGGTGGTGGCCTGCACCTGCTGAGATAAAGAGTGAACCACATCAGTCAGACGCTTGCAGTAGTCCAACATCATATCACTTGTAATATTCACAAGTGCATTGGCTGGAACTGCTGGTAATCGCATTGCTCTGCCCATGAGGATCTCATGAGGCGACAGCCCTGTCTTCCTGTCAGGTGTGTTTCTCATCGACATCAACATCAAAGGCAATGCATCTGGCCATTTCAGATACGTAGCTGCACACATCTTTGCAATTCTTGATTTTAAGGTACCATTCATCTGTTCCACCAGTCCTGATGCTTCAGGGCGGTAACTACAATGCAACTTTTGCTCAATGTTTAGTGCTGCACATGAGAGTTTAATCACCTCGTTATTGAAGTGAGTTCTCTTATCCGATTCTAAAGAGATCAGAAACCCGAAACGTGGTATCAACTCTCTGAGTAACAGCTTTGCTACTGTGAGACTGTCATTCCTTCTTGTAGGGTATGCTTAAATCCAGTGACTAAATACACACACTATCACCAAAAAGTACTTCAAACCTCCACACACAGGCATCTCAATGAAATCCAATTGCATTCTGCTGAATGGACCTCCTTCTCTTTTAATGTGGCTCAAATTCACCACTGTCCTTTATCCCACATTTAGCTGCTGCCAAATTATACAGCGATGACATACTGCCTGTACTGCCTGCCTAAATTTAGGATTACACTAGTCAATCTTGAACAATCTAACCATTGCATCCCTCCCAATGTGTGTATGGCCATGATCATACCTGGCCATTTGTGACAATAAACTATTGGGCAGGATCATCTGACCCTCCTCAGAAACCCAAATCTCATCAGGACGTTGGACACATTTCAATTTGGCCCAAAGATGTTTCTATTCTTTGTCGACATTACTTTGCAATGTTTTCAGCTCTTCCAGAGTATCAATCACTTTCAATGCAAAACTTGTACATGTGTTATCTTCTTCTGACATTAATTCCCACTTGTCTTTAAAAGATATACAGTTCAATGCGCAAAACCTTGCAACTTGATCCGCATATTCATTTCCCAGTGAGATGTAATCCTGTGCCTATTGATGTGCACTGCATTTTACCACGGCAATTTTTTCAGGTAACTGTATCACATACAACAACTCTTTTATCTTGTCGCCATTTCTTACTGGTGTACCGGTAGAGGTCAGGAAATCTCTTTGCGACCACAATTGACCAAAATCATGAACAATTCCAAATCCATATTGGCTGTCAGTATAGACTGTGACTTTCAGTCTCGCAGAAACATGACACGCTCTAGTAAGAGCTACCAATTCTGCCACTTGTGCAGACTATACACCTCGAAGCCAAGAAGCTTCTAATGTACCTGTAATTGTGCATACAGCATATTCTGCTCTCAATGTCCCTGTACCATCTCTGAGACATGAGCCATCAACTCAGACAATTTGGCCATTTTCTTCCAATCAAGTATCTCTGATATCAGGCCTTGGTTTTCTACACAGCTCAGTTACCTCTAGACAAACATGCTCAATGTTTTCCTCTTTTTTGATCTCAACAGTATCACTTGGAAGTAATGTTGCCGGGTTCAGCACTGTACACCTTTTCAATGTTACATTTGGAGCACCTAGAATGCTCTTCTCATACCTTGTCAATCTGGCACCAGTCAAATATTGTGTTTTCGTCCTTGTCAGTAAAATCTCAACAGAATGAGGAACCATTACCGTCAAAGGGTATCCTATCACTACTTCCTCACATTGTGAAAGGCTTTGACCAACTGCGGCAACAGCACGCAGACAACCTGGTAAAGCTGCTGCAACTGGGTCCAAGGTAGCTGAAAAATAGGCTACTGGGCGGTAAGCACCGCCATGGACCTGTATCAAAACAGACAAAGAACAAGCATCACGTTCATGACAAAACAATGTGAATGGCTTTGTGTAATCAGGCATTCCCAACCCTGGAGCTCTGCACAAACTCTCTCTCAACTCAGTGAAGGCTTTCATCTGATCTTCATCTAAAGTTATGGAGTCAGTAACCTCCGTATGTATCAGTTGCAGCAATAGTTTGGCAATCTCAGCACAATTTGGAATCCACTCTCTCTGTGAAGTTGGAGGACTTCTCTGCAATATCATTGTAATCCTCTCTCTGGAGATTCTCCTAGACCCTTCTCAATCGGGTATTTCACTGACTTCTGAAAGTACTGCAATTTCAATGGTGACACTTTATGTCCAAATTTTCCCAAGTGATTCAGCAGGGCAATCGAGTCATACCTACAATCGTTCCTTGCCCTGGATGCAATTAACAAATCATCAATGTACTGCACTAGAGTCGACTCCAAATTATTTTTCAGTATCTGATTGAACAGACTCTGTATACCCTCGTGGAAGTCTTCACCAGCTGTAGACTGAGTCTAGGAATTTGAAACTAAAAGGAAACTGACTATCCTCATGAAGAGGCACGGAAAAGAAAGCTTGTGACAAGTCAACTACTGTGAACCACTCTGCATCGCATGGAATCTGAAACAGTATCACTGCTGGGTTCGACACTACAGGACAACTCTTGACAACCATGTCATTCACTTTTCGCAAGTCCTGCATAATGCGCACTTTCCCACACAGCTTTTAAAGCCCATTATCGGTGAATTACATGGACTGCTCAACAATTCTTTCAAAACCCCTTGTTTCAGGAAATCTCCAATTATCTGCGCCACTTTCATCAGAACATCTTGTGCCATGTTATACTGTGGAAGCTACGGAAACACTACATTCGGCTTCAAAGTAATCTTAATCGGTTCTACTTCCTTGATCAAACCCACTTCTTTACCTGTCAGATCCCACACATTTTCCTGTACTGTACCCTGCAAGTCTGCATGTAATTCTTTCACAGTAAACATCGGGAAAAACTCAATCAACTGGTACACTTCATTAATGGTTTCATTCTCATTTTCAGGAGTCTGTTCTTCCTCATCATCGCTATTAGTCTGAACCTCTATTCCAGCAGTTGAACAACTAATCGAACATCTGGTCTTGCACAACAAATCTCTTCCCAGTAGGGATACTGGACTTGAATCATAACCTACCAACTTATGCAGTCCCTGGAAGTCCTGGAAGTTGCCAGTCTCAACCTGTACTGGATCTGTGAACGGATTTGTCAACTGTCTGTTTGCCACTCCCACAACCTGAACTGTTCTGCTTGAAAGAGGTAAGTTCGGGACTTCTGCACTTCTCACTCTAGAGCGTGTGGCTCCTGTGTCTACTAAGAATGAGACTCTGTGACCCATCACCTTTCCCTTCACAAAAGGTCCTCTCTGATCTACCTCTAAGGATGCTGCAAACATACATGGCTCTTCATCCGAACTAATACTCATCCATTCATCGTTTATTTCATTCTCACTATGCAATGGAAATTGGTGCACTGTGTCATTATTTCTGTCTTGTCTCTGACCTGTGACCTGGGGAGTAAGCATCATCTGTTGCTGTTCCATCGAGGCTTGAGATATGCATTTGCTGTCTAGGTACCATAGGAGCCTGCTGCTGCATTGGTTGTCACTGTGTCACTTGTGCACGCAGCACTTGCACCTGCTGTATATGTTGAGAATTCTGCACTTGATTCTGAAAATTCAGATTAAGTCCTCTCATTTTAGGGACTTTCACAATTTGGAATGTATTGACATCACTTTGCTGAACAGCACCATCCTGCACCATCAAAGGACACTCCCGCTTCTAGCGTCCCACGTTTCCGCAGAGATGACACAGTAATATCTTTTTCATCCCTTGCACATCATTTTGAACCACTACACTACTCATATCCGGACCACGATTCATGTTGATTCCACGACCCCTACCTCTCATCTGGGGTTGGAACATGATAGTTCCTTGCTGATGCGACATCTGTTGCACTAAAGCTCCTTGCACTCCTGTCTGAGCTGCCTTGATTTGCATCACCATCGCCTTCTCCTTCAGCTTCTTTTGCTTTAACTCAATCTCATCACTACAGTATTTCACATACTGCAATACCTCATCAATCGGTTTTGCTTGCCAGCAAATCAAATTACTCTTAATCATCTGATCTATTTCACGTCTCAATCCTTCCACAAACCTAAACACAAAGTGCAATGTGTCTTTTGGCTCAATTGCTTCTTTACCACTGTACTACTTGAACGCTTTCAACAATCTTTCATAGTAGGTATGTATTGACTCTTTCACCACCTGCACTGTCCTGTCATTCCTCTGCCAGTCAATATTTTTAGGCGTGATTCTCTTTTTCAGGAACTCAATCACCTCATAATAATGTTTCATCACTTCAGGTGATGGTGCACCTGTGACTCTATCACTTTCCAGTTCACTCGTCGGCCAATCCACTGCTCTCTTAATTCAACCCACAAATCAGCTGGAACCACTATCTCCATTAGAGTATTCAAGTCTTCCCACAGACATTTAGAAAGCTTCACAAATCTGTCTGTCTGCTGGTACCACTCAACCAGTTTCTCTCTTAGTTTTGGATAATCATTTGTAAATGACAAAATATCACTTGGGTGCCATGGAACATGAACAAATTGCCCTCCTGGAATTTCCCTCATTGGTAAAATCTTTACTGGACCCTTTTCATTCTGAACACCTTCAGATCCTTCTTGTGAATCTCGTTTCCATTTATCCTTCTTGTTTGCCCATCTTTCTTCACACTTTTCTAATGCTCCCCAGATCTGAGCAATCTGCAATAACTCCTTTAGATGCGCTTTCATCCCTGCTGACCTCATCTGTTCAAAGTCTTATGCCTCAAAATCTAACATGTAACTGCTTTTCAAATGCTTTGTTTTCTCAATTTCTATGTCATGTTTATCTGCCAGATCTTGCAATTTCTGATGTATCTTGCCCACTTCTCTTGTAATTATTGGACACATGTATCTCAGCTCTTCTTCTGTATAGGAGTCTAATCGATTCACTCCCATCGTTCCCTCAACTAGCTCGGTAATTTCGGTAGCCAGCCTTACACGATTTATCTGCTCTTCACCCTTGGATGCATTTCAAAGAGTATTCAAACTATCCAACCACTCATTCAATTCTTGTGGTGTCAATCCCTGTAATGAGATATTACTCGCATTCGGAATTGGCACCCGTTGTACCACTGCATCTGGAGTATGCGGTGTTAAAAGCTAAAAGCTTCAAGTTTCAAGCTCCGATTTACACTCGGGCCATTTACCGCATCAAAGGTCTGACCCACAGATGATATCACCTGCACATGATCACTTACCCCCTCCTCACAAGCCTGTGTGACATTTCACCCTTTTCTCCTGCAATAGTTTTCTGTTGCGCAAACAATGGTACAGCTGGACCAACAGTAATTGACAGCGATATTACCTCTGGTGCTGCTCTGACACTCGCATTTTGCGGAAGGGCTACTCCCATGCTCTGATTCATCACCAGTGTCACATCTGTCTGTGTCCCTGTCATCAGTGTGAACTTCGGCAAATCCTGTGTCTGTGCCTGAGGCAACAACATTGGAGTCGGCTCAGTGTGAACTAGCATTGGCCTCTGAAGCACTTGTTCCGATGGCACCACTAAGTTCGACGTCTCAAAAATTGGTACATCTGGATACATTTTCTGTATCAATAGTGGGTGCTTCAGCCCCGGGACCACTGAAGTAGTCACTACATTAAGAGTACTCTGCACTACCCCTTGTACCTGCCCATTATCTGTCTGCACTGCTCCCACTATTCCCATCACTTGTGCTGGAGCAGTCGGAACAGAATTAGTACTTGGATCCCCTTAATGCCCCACATATGACAGAGGTCGATCCCGCAATATCTGTGTAATAAGATCCTCAACATCTGAATCTTCTTTATCTAAATAAGTATTTTTCTTCTTCTTATCTCTTGAACCCTTATCACTTTTGTCAACATCCTCTTTTTCTTCTGACTCATCTTCCTCCGCAATAGCTCAAGCCAAACCACCAATGTACCACTCCGTCTGCCAGGGTGGTAGCGGCCACTGGGCTGGAGACTTCGGTCTCCAGCCAGGCGGCCGTCACAATCCCACCCTCGGGATTATGACCCCGCCTACCGCCATGGTTTTTGTGGCAATCGTGCCGCCTCGAAAACCTTGGTGGTAGGCACTATCAGTGCCAAGGAATTCCTTCCCTGGTACTGATAGGGGTCTCATCCGTCCCCCTCCACATCCCCAGAGTCCTCCCACACCCACCCTCCCTCTCCCGCACATTTACACACCCACACACACACACATACACACTCATACACACACACATACCCACATCCACCCACGCATGCACACATACATACCCACACCCGCAACACACACTAACATACATTGTAGCACACATGCATTCACAACACACAACATACATGTACCCTCACATTCATTCATTCACGCATACATTCCACGCGACTCACACCACATGCACGCATACAAAAACAGACACCCCCCCCCCCCACACACACACACAACACCCCCCTCTCCTGTCAGAGAACCCGACTTACCTGCTTGCAGGGGGTCCTCTGGCAGGAGACGGGATCCACCAGCAAAACACCACCAGGCCATATCATGGCTCATGATACAGTAGGCGGTGTTTTGCTGGTGTGGCGCTTCTGCTGCCAGCAGCGCCACCTTGCCGCCATGACCGTCAACAGAATTCCACCAGCCTTCTGGTGGAATTCTGCCTACGGTCATAATGCGGTTGACAGCTGGTGGCCACGCTGACAGTATGTTGGCACCCGTCGCCGTGGCGGTAAGGGGCATTCGCCCCCAAAGTCATAATGAGGCCCTTAGCGTTTATTTGGGAAAATACATATATTCAATTAGTTGTTGACTGTTCTGACTAGATTGGCTGCAGACCTAGTCACTGACATGGGTCTGCAGGCAATTCTGCTGGACCACAGCATTTGCAACATTGATGAATGATTGATCAAACCTTGATGAGATTAAAGGTGAGTGACTATAGGTGTTTTCTGTTTTGTTATCTGATAAACTGTATTGAGCTTCTGGAATTGTGGCTAAGCAGGGGAGGCTTGCAATAATATTGAAATTGGTGGGGGAGACTAATGCAAGTTTGCCCTCCAAACAGCAAGGACCAGTGGTGAGGCGGCCTTCATCTGTATTGCCAAGGAATCAGGATGTTCTAAGGTACTACCTCTTCCAGTATTTTGGCTGGGAGACCCTTTTTCCTCTGAAATCTTCTAGCAGAGCTGTTGTTTGTGATCTTGAGGCCTCTCATCAGGTCTGAATACCCCTCACCAGCTCTAGCTATTCAAATCCTCTGCCTCAGGTTAAGGGCTTGTGGCTACCCTCAGCTCTACAGCATTTAGGTAAGCTCCTCCAGGACATAGAGCAGGTCCCTCTTGAGCAAGGCAGCCACCAGGTCACAAGGAGGGTTAACTTTACTGGCTCCAGTCAGCTTTCCTTGCTACCAACTCATCGTTCTTCTGAAGAAATGAAACAAAACATACATTTACCATTATTTACCATTTATAAGTTGAGAAGCAGTTATTCTTGCATATGCGCACTTGTAGAGAAGGACAATAAGCTTAAGTAATGTATATTTACATCAATGATTATACATTGAGACACAAATATCCACTTGTTTAGTATCCTCAAAATTGCATATTTTTAAGAGTAATGTAAACATACATGCAGTGAAAAGACCGTAAGATACACCTTATTAATTTAGGAAAAACATAATATTGCTTGAACATGCTGTTGGGCTGAGAATGTTCCCTGCAGGGTGTACAGTAATGTTGCCTTGTTCGGAGTGGTTGATTGTGACTCACTTATATCCCAGTTTTTGGCTCTAGGCTCATGCTGATATAACATGTGCAGAGGCCTGCCCCTGAGACAAATTAAGCAACTTCTGGCAAGTGGAGCTGCTGATTAGTATTCTTCTGGTACTGTCATTTGGTAGGTGTTCGGTGTGGGACTCTCATCTTTGTTGCTCGGGATGAGAGAGATCTTTTAGGTGAAGCCAGCTGTTTGTCTTCATTCTGATCACTGTTCAGTGTGGCTGGTGAAAAGCCATCTGCAGAAACTTGACACCTGTTTGGGCCTCTGTTGTGAGTACTCCAGGCTTGAAACTACCCTGCTGTGAAGAGCATCACTCTATACAAAGGCTCTTTCTGGAGAATTGCCTAGAGAAGACACTTGACAGAAGAACTGACGCAAACCTGTTTTGAGATTGCAGACATCCACATTCCTTATCTGCTTTGACTACATAAAAGTGGGATCTACTTACATCTTTGTTGCTCCAGTTCCAAATCCTTTTACCAAGGAAGGCAGTACTCAGCAGCATACTTTGCTGACTCCTGAACAACCACCATGACTGGTGTATGTGTGACAGCCAGTTTCCCATAGAAGAGGGTATATCAGTTGGAATCTTTAGTTGCTGGAAGAGCTGTACCCTTGACCTGAAGCACCTGGAAGCCAGCCTGCCTACTGAGAGAGTGAAAGAACCTGTTAAACCGCAGGAGATGTGACTGTCCAGGTAGTTCCAGAAACTACCAGACCCTAATGTGGAGCGTCTACCAGGAGAAAGAAGACCGCAGAAAGCAATCTTCAAGTCCAAAGAGGGTGGGCGCAGTCTCTACAGAAGTGCGGTTCCAAGAGGGAATCACAGGCAGGCAGCTGATCTTACAATAGAAACAATCACATTTGACTTTGCTGCTTTACTCAAGATCTGTGCTCATGGTGAATGTAGCACCCAAAACCCAGAGCTGTTCCCGTGGCTGACATTGCCATATAAGTCAAAATCTATGTCCATGGTGGACGTCACTGTCGTAGCCAAGACTTGTGCACATGACTGTCATCACTGCATCCTGAGACTGCTAGCATGCTGGTGTGACACCTGTGTAAGTGGTGGCCCATCCGCTCCTCAGTGACCCTGAAGCAGGTCTGATGCCTGCCACAAGCCCTCACTAACTTCCACTACCTGCATTCAATGAAGGACTCACGGCTGCAGTTCTGGCTGCCCCATCCTTCTGCAGCCTACCCAGATCAAGGGACACTCCTGCAATCATGCGGTCTTATCCTAGAAGCAGGTGAGATCGGAGACACATAGGCCCTCCTTACAACATTGGCGGTAAATCCCGCTTACCGACATACAGAAGACCGCCAACACACCGCTGCGGAATTCCGCTACAGCTATTATGACCCACAGAGTCCACCACACCAAAGGTCAGTGATAAACTGGCGATAACAAAACCGACACCGTCACGCCAACAGGAATACGCTCACACTATCACGACCCATGAATCCACGCGGCGGTCTTTCAACCGCGGTATTCCATTGGCGGTACACACCACTGCGCTCAAAATACACACACATTTACAAAACACAACCAAATTGGACAAATCAAAATACACACACCTGATACACATACACACACTACTCCCACACACCCAATCCAATATAAAACGCACACCCACATCACCCACAAACCCTTACTACAACAATTTTGAAAGAAGGCCAGAGAGAGACACCACCAGGAACAACACTAGCACCCACAGGCACACAACATCATCACTCACACAACATCCACGCACCTCAAACAACACACAACACAACCCCTCACACATCACAACCACACGACCTCACACATCACCCACACCACATCATGGCACCTCAACAACACCCCAGGTTCTCTGAGGAGGAGTTCAGGGTCATGGTGGAGGAAATCGTCCAGGTAGAGCCACAGCTATTCGGATCACAGGTGCAGCACACCTCCATTGCTAGGAATATGGAGCTATTGTGCAGAATAGTCGACAGGGTCAACGCAGTGGGACAGCATCCAAGAACTAGGGATGACATCAGATTGCAGTACAGAGGACTGGCGGTAGACCCCTACCTCCTCCCCCACAACTGACAACATGGGAGGAACAAGTCTTGGCAATACTGCATCCTGAGGGCCTCGAAGGAGTAGCAGGAGGAATGGACTCTGGTAAGTAAAATCTTAACTATTATATCCCCCACCCTACCTGCATGCTATCACATACCCCACCCTCACCCTCACCCCCATCACTCCAACACCTCACATATGTCCCACTATCACAACCCACCCATCCCAACACCAAGCCCTGCATGCAACACCAAAGCATGGACCCCCATCACCAAAGCATTTCCACTACAGATACCCACACAGACCCCAAATCAAACACCACACAAGGACCTAGCCAAGAATGCAAGCACTGGAGTACAGGGTCACTCACCCACTACACACGATGGCACACACAGATGCAATAATCATGCCTTTACACCCCCACATGACCCCTACCCAACATCACTGGACAGGCGGTTCCAGACATATCCACTCCACCCACAGAAGAGGCCCACAGTGATGACAGCAGCTCTGCACAACTGGATCAAGATGACCAGCCCGGCCCATCTGGGACCTCGGGACAGTCGGTTCCCCTGACCCTGGCACAAGCCACTACAGAGCCTTCCCCCTCAGGAAACACCACCACAGCACCCACCCAGTGGGCCCAATACCTCTGTCCCCAGGACACGTCAAGCAGCAGTGTGTCCACCACTACAGGGAACCCAGGCAAACCCACCACCCCAAGAAAATCTGGGACCTGGGGATAGTGGCAGTGGGCACGCGGTTCAGAGGAACAGGAAAACAGGGGAACTGGGAGGACTGCTGAGCGATAGGGGGAGGACAGGCCCAGGGAACCCACTCTTCACGAGGCCCTCTCCAACATCATGGGAGCGTACCATCATTCCAAGGAGACGATGGCAACGGTACTGGACAACTTTCAGGAGACCCAGCGGCTGCAGGAGGAACACTATCTGGGGATCAGGGAGGAACTCAAGTCCATTAACACCACCATTGCAAGGGTGCTGCAGGAGCTTGTCAACACCAGGAGGGACACTGTGGCACAACAAGGGGCCCCTGACACTAGCCTGGATGATGAACAGCCCTCCACCTCCGCCAATGCTAGTGGACAGGAGGCACTGCCACAGGACCACAACACCAGCACCTCACCCCCTGCAGATGGAGAGCCACCCTGCAAACGGTCCCTGAGATCCAGGAACAAGACAGAGAACATTGTCAAGACCCCCGCCAGGAAATGAGACCCCCCTGAATGTCATCCTTCTGTCCCACTTTGTCACCCTGTCTATCCATCAACTGCTCTTGCTCCACGTCCTATGCCCCTTTGGACAATGCACCTGTGAAACAAATATACTGGACTCTGCCATGGACATTCGTCCACCCTCCCCTCTACCCATTTTACAACCCCCTCCACTTATTTGCACAGAAATAAACACACTTCAATCACAAAACAATCTGGAGTCAGTCTGTGCTTTCACAAATGTGTAATTGCAATAACTATGGAATATAGCAATGTCAATTTAATTGTTCACATACCGATGAAACATAGCTGTAGGGCTGGATGAAATATAGCAGAGGGCACAAAGTGGGACCCATATCTGTTAAATGGAAAGGCACAGTGAAAAGGCACAGTCCATACACTGAGTGAAAATGACAGACTTATGATAGCTCAAACAATAGAGTGAGATGTGGGAGGCAGTGACATCTTCTTACCTGTGTCTCACTGGAAGTATTGCTGGATAACGTTGTTTCTGTTGTCATCATCCTCTTCTTCTGCCTCCTCTTCTTCACTGTCCACAGGCTCCACAGCTGCCACAAGACCTCCAGCTGGACCCTCCTCCTGCAGAAGAGGCACCTGTCGCTGTAAAGCCAGATTGTGCAGCATACAGCAGGCCACGATGATCTGGCACACCTTCTTTGGTGAGTAGTAGTGAGAACCACCTGTCAGATGGAGGCACCGGAACCTGGCCTTCAG
Organism: Pleurodeles waltl; assembly: GCF_031143425.1. Lineage (NCBI taxonomy): Eukaryota > Metazoa > Chordata > Amphibia > Caudata > Salamandridae > Pleurodeles > Pleurodeles waltl. The sequence goes on along the minus strand of NC_090444.1, from coordinate 882,361,622 downwards.
GAGGCCGAAGGTCCTTTCAATCAACCTCCTAGTTCGCCCATGTGCCTCATTGTAGCGTTCCTCTGCCCTTGTCCTGGGATTCCTCACTGGGGTCAGTAGCCATGACAGGTTGGGGTAACCAGAGTCACCTGCAAATGTCGAGGGACAACTGTTCACACTGTATAGGTTCCTTGTCCTCACCTATTAGCCACACACGGTGCCTCTGGAGTTGACCCATCACATAAGGGATGCTGCTATTCCTCAAAATGTAGGCATCATGCACTGAGCCAGGAAATTTAGCATTCATATGGGAGATGTACTGGTCGGCCAAACACACCATATGCACATTCATCGAATGGTAGCTCTTCCAGTTTCTGTACACCTGTTCACTCCTGCGGGGGGGTACCAAGGCCACATGTGTCCCACCAATGGCACCTATGATGTTGGGGATATGTCCCAGGGCATAGAAGTCACCTTTCACTGTGGGCAAATCCTCCACCTGAGGGAAAATGATGTAGCTGCGCATGTGTTTTAGCAGGGCAGACAACACTCTGGACAACACGTTAGAAAAAATTGTCTGGGACATCCCTGATGCAATGGCCACTGTTGTTTGAAAGGATCCACTTGCCAGGATAAGGAGTACTGACAGGACCTACACTAGAGGGGGGATTCCTGTGGGATGGCGGATAGCTGACATCAGGTCTGGCTCCAACTGGGCACACAGTTCCAGGATTGTTGCACAATCAAGTCTGTAGGTGACTATTACGTGTCTCTCTTCCATTGTCGACAGGTCCACCAGCGGTCTGTACACTGGAGGATGCCGCCATCTCTTCACCTGCCCCAGCGGACGTGCCCTATGGAGGAGAACAGCGAGCAGAGAATCAGCCAACACTGAGGTATCACAATGTGTATTTTTCAGAAACTTTATTAATCCGTAATGTGCCTGTTACTGTGTGTATGCCAGGCCTACATCGGTGTGACGCATTTAAAATTAATGTCATGTGGCCCCCTGAAATGGCGGCTGCCTGACCTGTAAGGTGGGACAAGGGGATATGAGGTAACTGAGGTGGCGTTCTACACTGTCGCGGTAGGCGGTCGAATACCGCGGCGCAATCCTGCATTGGTTAACATTGGACCCTATGGGTCCCAGGAGCCAATGACGATGTACGCCGGCGGTGACGGTACGCACCGCCACGGACGTGACCGCCATTTTCTGTCTGTTCACTCACTTGATACCTGACCTTCAACAGGAGAGGACCTACACTGCAAGTGCTGCTGTGACCTCAGTCTGGAAGCGACAATGGCTTATGTGTCTGGGAAAAGGGCCCCTGCCTTCACTTCGGAGGAGTTGGAGAAACTAGTGGATGGGGTCCTCCCCCAGTACACACAACTGTACGGTCCTCCAGACAAACAGGTGAGTACACTGTGAGCATGCTGCATGGGCAATGCCTGTTTGGAGTGGTGTGGATGGAAGATACATGGGGGGGCTGAGGCCTGCATGAGCAGACGGTGTGTGTCTGAGCGTCAGGGCAAGGGTGGGAACGTGGGCCAGTGAGTATGACGGTCCAGACGGGTAACGATTTTCTTTACCCCCTGTACCATTCCTCTAGGTCAGCGCCCACCAGAAGAAGGATATTTGGCGTGCCATCGCCAAGGACGTCCAGATCCTGGGGGTCCACCACAGACGGAGCACCCACTGCCGGAAAAGATGGGAGGACCTTCGCCGCTGGAGCAAGAAGATGGCGGAGGCCCAGATGGGGATGGCCTCCCAACATGGGAGGAGTGCCCGTCTCACCATGACCCCCCTGATGTTCCGGATCCTGGCGGTGGCGTATCTGGAGTTGGATGGGTGCTTGAGGGCATCACAGCAGCCACAAGGGGGTGAGTACAGTCACATTCAGCTGACTCTGCACGCATTACAAGGTGTCTGGAAGGGGGAGGTGGGTGGGCAGTGGGTTCCCCTAGGCCAGGGCGAGGTTGGTAGGCAAGGTCCCTTGTGAGGCTGGTTCAGTGGAACCCCAACCCCACTAGTGGTTAGTGCCATCTACACCTAGTCAGGCTCCTGTGACTTCCATGTGTGCAGCAATCGGGCTTATGCCTTGTACCTCATGGGCATGTGATAAATCCATGGCTTCAGAACCAGAAATACAGAATGTTTGACCACAGGTGATCCCTGCTACCTTTCTTCACAGTGGCTGTTATGAAGGCAATTGGGGCTCAGTGCATGACCAAAAGGTACCTCTTAAGCTGTAAAATCTTCCCCTTCCTGCACCACACGCCTAGCCTGCAGTACCAGTCAACTCCCACACCAGAACACAGCCACAGTTGCAGTGCTTCAGCCTAAGCCTGCTGTGCCGCTCCCCATCCTACGGCCTTCGACTGCTTTCACCACTCCCTAAGACTGATCCTGGCTCCCAAACCTGCCCCAGCTCTGTCTCGTTTCCAGTGCCAACCTACCATCTTAATACACTCTCCCCTCTTGCTTTGCTCCTGCAGTTAGGATGGAAGTGAATAAGCATAAAGTAGTGCAGGAAGGACAACTATTCTGTGACTGCGTTTGTAGACATGTGTTCAGTAGTTTAATGTGTACTATGTTAGATCTCTGGAAATCCTGAGTGATGGTGAGCAGTGTGAGTGCCGGGTGAAAGGAATGCCTGTGTAAGTGCAGCGTGCAGAGTCGATTCTTATTTGTGTGCACTCGCTAAAAGCACCTGCTTCCTAGATGCAATCCACAACCAGGACATTTAAAGTTATACAAAGTAGAGTTATATAAACAAAGGATTCCCAGTCACATTCCAAGATGTATTTAGTCCATTGCTTTATTTCCTGTAGTTTTTCTTAAAACATCACATGTTCAAACCGGAGACAGCCAAAGCATTTTGTCCAAGAAACATGGACTTCTTCATGGCACAATTACATCCAATGTACACGTTCCCTCTTTAGTATTCACCAATCCACTCGTCATCCTGCGATCAACTTGTACGCAATGAGTCTCACACACGCCCAGCTCACACCAAAAGCGTCTAGAGAAATCTAATAGTCAACAAAATTTGGCAATCAAAAACCAATGGCTTGTAGGTTAATCAACACTTATGTTTGTATTCAAAATACACAGGGAACAATCCACCACATGCCTTCACTTCGATTGGTGACGTAAGCTGCAAACAAAAACCCACAACTCTGTATCCCATAGGTGTGTTCTGGAAATCCTGAGTGATGGTGAGTGGTGTATGTGCAGGGTGAAAGGAATGCCTGTGTAAGTGCAGGGTGAGAGGTGTGAGTGCCGGGTGAGTGGTGTTCCCGTGTGAGAACTCAGTGACTACCCTGCACTTGTGAGTGGATGGGGAGAGTAAAATGTGAACCCATGTGAGCGGAGAATGAGTCGCAAACCTGTGTGATAGTAGTGTGAGCTTTTTGACTGCGGGATGATGTGAATCTATCCCAAGACACTTTAAGTAATTCACCTTATGCTTGGCATTTTGGTAAGTGGGGATTTAGGTGTCATTTGAACTGTGATTATCGAAGTTGATACTGAAAATAATGTCAGCCTTTTGAACATACCAAAAGTTACTTTTCTAGAGGTGGAAAAGTCATTGAAGGCCAGAGCCAGATGCTGAGCTCTGGCTCTGGAAAAAGTCCTCTTGGAACTTCTTGTAGATGCTGTCATCCACACCCTTATATAGTCACGAAGCCACTTCCCCTTCATCTACTGGCTAATCCGTGCACCGTAAAATCAGGGAACCTGGTTTTAAACACGGTTTACCTGCCAGACAAAATCTGTGTTACCCTGGGCAATTACCTTTCACTATAAGAGTACCTTAAAAAAACTCAATTTAGGATGTGCCCTCAACAAAAAACTTCAATGTTATATGTTTTAATAGGCATTCCTGTTGTCTCATATTTTATAAAAATCTAAGCAAGGTTCAAATGAGAACTGACTTGCCTCTTGGTTCACTACTAGCCAGGGCCACTGGAATTATGAGGCAGAGAGAGAACAAATTATGAAGCAGTGTTGACTAAATTATGTGTCAAGAAAAGGCAAATTATGCGGCATATTGCAGCACAGTTTTAGATAGTTTTATCTCATTATTTTGACATTTTTACACAGACTAGTAGTCTCATAAAGATTTCACCTTATTAATACCAATTTAACATGTAAATACAGCATTAGGCTACTGAAATATGGCCATTCAACATTTATGAAGGGCATTCCAGTGCGTGGGAAAGCATATTGGCATGTTTTTAGTAAACTTTGATGTGTTTGAGCTAGAAACTATTTTTTTGTTTTGTAATAATCTACACATTACCCAGCAGAGGAAGGGGTATGTGGCAGATGCAGGAAATCAAGTTTTATTTTAGAAACGCTTGAATTGTATAATTCCAGTGTCCCTGCTAATAATATTGTTATCGTAGGCATGGATATTTCAAAGTTTACGTTTGGAAACTGAATTCTGATAAATGTCAGTCAATGCAGACATTAATTTTAATGTAATTAAGTGAAACGCTACCAAGTCACTTGGTAACTTTGAAATACGAGTCTTAGGCACATTTTTAAATGATTATATACCAAAGAGGCCTCAGCTCCTGTTCTGGAGTTTACAGGCAAACCAGGCCACTTTATATTCATCCTTTCTCCCACTCTCGCAGCAACAGTCCCTAACAAGAGTAGGGACAGCAGGTAGCAATCAAAACACACAAAGACGTGTGACCTGATAAACGGTCTTTTGAAGACCTGTGAAGTACTTTGGATGAGGCCAAGCCGGAGTCGTCAGTCCATGCCCAGCGCCAGTCCACGACAGCTGACAAGTGGTGCCTGTGCACTCAAAAGCCTGGTCAATTGGAACGACAGGGGGCAGTGGAAAAGCTCTTTCAGTCTAGTGAGCATTACGCGCCTGCTCCTCACACAACTCCCAGTAGCTCTAACCATTGACATTGCGGACTACCTAGAGAGCAGTCTCCTAACGCAGAATCTCCCTAGAACAAAGATACTTGACATGCCCATTACCTCTGTAGAAATAAAAGAGTCCCTCCTTAGCCATAGGCAAAACCCCAGGCCACTGGAGTGTTACTGCGCTTATGCTGACCACTGACCTCCTTACCCTTCACCTAGAAAAGCTATTCAAAATAGTGGCATAAGAATGACTCCTTCCTCCATGCCTTCCAGAGGCGCTATTTGCTTCCATCCTGAAACCAGGAAAGGACTCCATTGAGCTTACTTCTTACTGACCTCTTCTGGTCCCCTGCACCGATTATAGGATCCTGTGTAGGATACTGGTGGACCAGTTGTTTCCCTTATTCCCCCAGCTAGTCCACCATGAGCAAAAGGTTTGTTCCAAAAAGAAGTGTGGACAGATTATGGAGTTTGTGCCTCCTGCATTACCCAGATCAGTGTGTCTAGTCCTAGCTCTGGAAAAGGCATTTGACTCCCTTGACTGGAGTTATCTTTTGGAGTTGCTCCATTGGTTGGGAATTAGTAGACATATTCTATTACTTATTCAACTGCTATATATGTGCCCCTCAGTGCGGATCTGTCTTGGACATTGTAGCTTGGACTTCATCACTATCCATTGGAGCCTGAAACAGGTCGGTTCCCATTGTCCTCTCCTCTTTGTCGTGGCCATGGAGCGAATTGCAATCCATATACTCAGCAGAAGGGTTGCATTGAGCCCTTAGGAGACACCCCATTTCCCTTTACACAGACACTAGGCTGCTATACCTAAAGAACATCACCATAGCCTTTCCAGACATAGCACTGACCCTGGGTAATTTTGATAAAGCATTGGACCTCAAGGTTAACTGGTAGAACTCTTGTCGCTTTCCCCTAAGCTTCACTGCTCCGGAGATGGCCCTGGACATGGGTGGCTGAATGCTCCAGTGGCAGAGGTATACATTCCGACATCTATGCAATCGTCTTTACCATGAGGACCAAAACTTGCTCGATGGTAATGTGACATGTGCTGTCACAACGCTCTGAAGCCAGGTAACATTCTGGAAGACATTGCCACTTTCAGAGCTGGGTAGAATCACTTCTAAGATGATTGCTTTATTACTTGACTAGTTTGCCAATCCAGCTGCCTGCCATGTTCTTCTGCACTCTTGATACTCTTCTTAACAATCTGATCACATGCAACGTCTGGTGTAGGGTTGCATTAACCAAACTTTGACACCCCACTGCCATGGGTGGCACGGGTGTACCCAGTTTTAAAAACTACTGTCTTGCCTCCCAGCTTCTGTGGTTCTTTCAATGTGTTCTGGGTGCCTGCTTGCAGGATACTGCTATTGTGCTGGTGCCATGGACATCAGCCAAGGTGCTCCAGCTTATCTGTCCAGTGGGGTGATCTGCCCATCCTTCCTCTTGTCTGTTAAGAGTAACCTACATATGCAACTGCAGAGCTTTGATCCTTATAGTGCAGTTTCCACCTTAAGGTCCGGCCACCCTGTCCATATACTGGATGTGCTTTGACTCTTGCCCATCTGAAACAATGGCTTATACTAGGACTGGAGACAGTTAGTGACATTTTCCAGGACAGACACATACTCACCTTTGAACAGCTCAGGGAGTATTACGACATACCTCAGGGCCGGTACTTGACTTAAAATTCACTAACTTACTTATTGTGACATCGCTAGTAAATCTTAACTGAAGAACCACCTTTGCATGCGGTAATTCGGGCAATCCACACTATGGATGCGAGCTGGCACCTCATCAGGTGGTTGACTAAGGTTGAATAAGGTGACTAAGGTGCTTATTGGCTTCACGCTGTTCGCCCTGGGTACACTTCGAGACAGATGAGAAACCGAATTGGATGAGAAACACTGAATGGGATCATATAGTGGCTCACCCTACTGCAGTATTTAGGAAAGATAGATTCAAGCTGTATCCTGCACAGGGTTTACCTGACCCCTGGGGAGATAAATGATTTCTTTCCAGGAGCCGGTGCTCATTGTCCCCGTTGCCGGTTACTGAGCACAAATATGCAACAAATGTTCTACACATGTCCTCAGTTAGCCCCTTTTTAGGTCACAGCCTACCAGACAGTGCAGCTGTCTGTTTTGCTAAAGGCATCTTGGAGACATTCAGAAAGTTGACCTAAGAATGCCTTTTGCTCGTTGATTACCATTGGTTTTGTGGTTTGTAACTCACACTTTCTGACTTTCCATTTGCTGGCTTTATTTGCTTTAGGCTCTCCACGTTCAGTTTGTTCCTCTCGTTGCCTAAACCGTATTTTCTGTATTCTTCCTAAACCTAATTTTCTTTTAACAAGCCTTTAAATCTTGTTCTTATCTTGTCACGTTTGCTGTGCATTCGAAAGCTGAGGTCAAATATCAGGCGCTGTCTGCAAAGGGCACTTGTTTACTTTTCTTTCCCTGACTTCAGTGTGATAGGGTTTATGTGACAATCTTGCTGGATACTGAAGGTAGGAAATAGTTTTTTTCTAGCACATCACAGCATTTAAATTACCTGTGTAAGTATTTCAGAATATATCAGAATATTGAACGCACAAATGAAGTAAATTTTTTGTTATTTCTGAAGTGTGTTGGAAACATACCTTAATATGATCAAAACAAATCATTTAACTAATTGATGCAATTTCCACACCTATTTGTCTGCACCTGCCACCTGTGCAGTTGTGACTTTTTGTGCCCTAGGTTTTTTTTTAACGCTCTAAAAAACATAAAAAATTGAATCCCTTCCTGGACTTAGGACCTGATTTGGATCTTGGCGGTAACAGGCCCGCCATTGACTTTTCAACTGAAAACCTGCCCCTCTTATTTAGATGTTCGTGGTCCCATAAACAAATGCCTGCATTCAAATCACTGCCTCCCCCAAGAAAGTCCACCCACGTGGATGGCAGGAGAGGGAAAAGGGGATGCTGGCGGGAACCCAGTGTCAGGAACGTTATTGCAGGAACAAGGACTCACCTACAAAAGTCCACTACACCAGAGGCTGAGAAGAGCCTCTTTGTAACACACGGCAATTTTGGAAATTCCAAGATAGCATACGTCAGCAACCTAGTGTTTTGAGCACGAGCTGGATTCAGCTTGTGTTCTGGGTGCTTGCCTTGGAAGGCAGCACACTTCTACTAATCATTTAGAGATGCTGGTAATATCTCTTCAGCGCGCATGTTTCCTCACAGAACGAAAACTTCCACCTCTGGGCGTGTCCTGGCTTGTAGTTCTAGACTTCAGAAGCAGTGTCTTAGAAATTCGTATTGCAAGTATTGTCTGTATCTCAATGTTCACATTTCGTGAAGAGTTTGAGACTCAGTCAGTAAATTAGAAGGTTGAGATGTAATTTCCTTTTTTTTTTGCAAAAGAATTTCAATTGAAGATAACAATTACCAGTAGCATCAATATTTTTCACAGAAAAGACTTTGCAGACTGTTTATCCTAGTGAATATTTGGTTACTCAAAAAAGTTACAATATTATTCGACATTGTATTGCAATACAGAAAAGAAAGATCTAATTTACAAGTGAATCCTCCTATCGGACATACCACTCACTCAAATAATTCAATTTATAATATCATTCTGTCACAGGGTTGTTACCCTCTTCATGTTAACTGTGATATTTAATTTATCAAATGACAGAACGCTACATGAAAGAGAGGGGCGCTTGTCTTGCTAAATGGAGGTATGAGTTATTAAAGTATACCAAATAGGAAAAGCGTTTTCCCTGACATTAGCATATCTGTTAATATGTAAATATTCTGTTTGTGTTTGCCTTCCATTCCAGGTAGCTGTTCCATATAGCATCAGAGAAGCAAGCAGCTAGAATTCGCCCGCGAGGCAGTCTAACTTGTTCATCCACTTACCTTTTTCCCCTCGTTGATGTCTCCACTGACTGTATTATAAGTCATCACAGATATTGGTAAGGGGCGTTGGGTGCAGCTTCTGCTCCTGAGGAACTCAGCTGTTCGGTCCTGACACCCAGGCTCCCTTCCTGCCATGCAGATTTGCATGTCCTGTGCCGTCAACACAAAAGTGGCAGTCTGAACTTCATGTCTGAGTTGGCGGATTGGGGAGAAAGGGTTGACAACTCACTGTTGACAACTCACCTCTTTTCCACCATTCCAACTGGATGCCACTGGACAACACCTGCCACCGACCCACAGAGAAAACACAAACCCCACCCCCATCGAAGGTAGGGACTCCACATTGCTAGGGTTTGTTGGGTGGGCACTGCATCGGAGATCGGAACCACTGCAGGCATAAACATGTCACAGAAATATTTTAAAATCACTGTGACATGCATATGTCGAGGACACAAGTAGGTCCAACATGGATTGGGACACACTGGTACAAAGCACACATCGCAAACATACACAACTGTCACTGTGGTTCCAGTATCCATTGACAAATGTAGGCTGGCACCGCAATGATGGTACATTTACACCTGTCAACTGTTCCATGTGTTAACATTGCCAGGGGACCTGTACCTGTCATGTTGTGCTGCAAGTTGCCTGTCCGAGTCAGTACGTGTATGTGTGTATGTGATGCAATTGGCTGGTTGAGGCGGAGGGAGCTGAAGTTGCTGATGTGGTTGTGTCTGTATGTGTGTCACTTGCATGTGAGACCAATGTTTTTGTGTATGCTGTGTTACCATGTGACACATTCAGGTGAGTGTGATCGTTATGTAGAGGACGTTGTGATGTTTGTAGTTGTGCTTATGTGTGAATGTGCTTTTGTAGCTGAGTGTGGAGTTGTGTTAGTTGTTGTGGTTGTGTCATGTGTGGGTGCAGTGTCAATAGTGTGTATGAAGTGGCGGCTGCTACTTAATGCGGGTTGCGGGGTGGGGGGACTTGGCTGGGAGATGAAAGGGTGAATAAAATGAAAAAAAACTCTTATCTGTGGTGGAGACGCATTCGTCTCCCCTCTGTTCTCTTCCTCTTCCTGGCTGCTCACAGGCTCCCAGCCAATCACGACGCTACTGTCACCAGCATGACAGCAGTGTTGTGATTTGTCTGAGCAGCTTGCTCTGCTGCTCAGACTGGGAGTGGGAGCCTGTGCATGTTCTCCACTCTGCTGTGCAATACAGCCAGACAGAGAACATGCAAAGTGCCTATGTCTGTTTGTCCGGTCTAACACGGCCGGCCAAACAGACATGCGCACTTTGTGTGCACATAGCCCTCCTCCGGCCCGCTCACTCCAGCCCAGCCCGCCCCTTCTCCCAGAAAAAATAAAATGATAATAACGTAGTGTTATCATTTTTTAAAAAATTTCCCCACAATCCAGTGGGGCGACGCTCCTCCACCTTAGCGGAGGAGCCACCCCTGTGTATATGTTGTGACATGGATGTATATCAGTGTGTTTTTGGCATGTATGGGTTGTGCTGTGTTTAAATAGCAAGGGGTTTTTGTGTGAATGCAGTGTGTTGTGTAGTGTGTGGTGTGGGGGTACATATATGTCTGAGAGACAGTGTTTGTGTGTCACATACCTCTCTTCCATAGCCCCTGCCATTGTAAGAAGTCCTCTGGGACCCGCTTCTGTTTTTCTCAGTCAGAAATCCGTTGTCAGTCAATCCGCTTTCAGAGCTGTAACATCTAAATGGTGTGGCAGGAAGACCGTTGACTTGACGGTCTTCTCGGGCCCCGGCTGACGCGGCTTGGTTGTGCGACCGCCATGATCTAAATCAGGACCTTAGGTCTATGGCTGGCAAGGCTGCCTTTGAAATGCTACTGCGCTTTCCTCAGACGCTGAGTGTCATCACATGGTCGTTTTCTGGGATAAATCTGGCAGTATGCTGCTCCGAGCAGAAGAGTTTAGAAGAGTTCAGAAACACCCTGTCGCTGAGGTCAGACAAGCTTATTGCGAATTTCCAAGCTCAGTCTACAGATGACACCCTTCCTCTGTAGATGCACAGCCGTGTATTGGACACATTAAATTTACTGCAATAACTCCTAACTATTGTCACCCCTGCCCAGAAGCAACTACCTCTACTCCTCACTTCCCCTTCCAGTCAAGCGTGTGCAAAAATCCCTTTGGTGCCATCACTTCGCTTCTCGCATGATCTTCCACCTCACATCCCGACATTGTTCATTCACCAGCTGCGACTTGCTTTGATCTTCCTTGTGCTTGCCTCGAGATGGCGCTTTCTTGCCTCACATTGCATCATACAGCCACTGCTTTCACCCACTGCAAGCATCCGATCAGCCGATTACACTCCATTTGTCCCAGCGCTCCACAGATTGGACATTAAAACGCCGCCTTTGCTAACAATTAATTTATCTGATGGGACTCGCTTATGTCTGTTATAAATATTATCCTTAAAAAGCTCGGCCATTTGCCAGGTAGCGTTAATATTTTTGTGCTGAGTGTATGTAATCCACCTTTTGATCTCGCCACTCGTAGGGTAATTGTATGTTATTTGATGCAAGATCGCACTGTAGAAAAAGCTTAATAACATCTTTTTTTAAAGCCGCCATCTTCATCCTAGATCTTGAAGTTGACACGGTGGACCACGCTATCAGGTTTAATGGTCTGTCCTCTCATGGGTTCGCTCTAACCTTTCACAACAGATCTCTTCTCTTTCCTGGGTTTAACAGTTAGCCAATTCTCCCTGTGGCTTTCATCTCCCAAACCTTCACACTCAGACGCTTTCTTTTCTCTCTACACATCTCTGTGTACCCTCTGCTCTTTCCTAACAATCCTTTTCGTGTATGTATGTTTGGGTATTCAAAAACACTTTACCTAACTAAGAGCAATGGAGCACCGTACGCTGAGGCATGAGATTGCTGAGGGAGTTGGAGGGAGGATGGTTCATTGCCGGACATAATTGTGTTTTAACCGCCATGGGGACAGGGGTGATGGCCAACCATATTAGTTGATTAGCTATTTCTTGAAGAAATATGGCTTTCTGATTTTTCTTGATCTGAATGAACGATGGGGTAAACCTAAAGAATGTTGATAATTGGTTTTTCACATACTGGGCATGTAAATGGAGAGGGTTTTTTTTTCTTTTTTGCAATCCTTCATCTTCAGTTTAGCACTGTCCTTAGTTCTTGTGTACCGTTTAACCCCAGACATATTCACCTTTTTCTGACAGGTAGAGGAGTTTTTTTTATTAATGCTTTGTATGTGGGGCAGTAGGTTTAATGTGGCAGACGATGTAAGTGTTTCAGGATAGGTCATCTGTGATTGAGTTTGTGTTCAGTCTTTTAATGATGCAGTGGAGCGAGCAGTGGTAAGGTTTTGCTTAATTGGCGTAGAAGTCGAAACTGGGATCCTTATATAGGATTGTCTGCTGTCTAAATGGGAGAGCTTCAATGCTTGAAAGATTCAACAGCGTTTGTGAACTCTGCTTCTGGACAGTTGACTTGGACCTTGTACAGGAAGAAGACTTAAAGCTATCCTTAAAAAGATCCAGTGCAAAGAAAGCATAGCATGATACATAGTCAACAATTAAGTTATATGCTTTTGCATTTAGGCAGACAGAGTTTATGTCTTTTTATAAAAGACTGTTTCCTTAATGGATTGCTGTCATTCCAACTATTCTGCCACACTTTCTTTCCTTTAATTCTGGATCATTTTGTGCTACTTCTCTATTATTTTCTCCAAAATGTAGATCTATATCTTTCCCGAATTCATGTGCCATTTCTTCTATGCATTCCAGCCTCCCAATTTCCCCGCTATTCCCACTATCCCAACTAATCTCCCTTTTTCTTTGTCTGCTCATAATGCTGTTTTTACTTACCAGTAATAGCATTACTCTGGGTCACTCTCTCGTTGTGATGAATCACATAGTGAGGCCCCTGTGCCTCCATTCACAAATCCACTCCCAACATATGAAATACACCTTCCCCTTTACTTCCTGGTCTGTACCAAGCCCAATCACAATGCAGCTGGACTGGTATATAGGGCGCGAGAAAGGGCCTGATTTATCATTGCGAGAGAAGGATGCAGAGTAATGCTATTACCAGTAAGTAAACTCAGCATTACCTCCTCGTCCCTTTCGCCTTGATGAATCACATAGTGAGAAGTACCCAAGCCAAAAACGGACCAGGACAACTGCATAGAATATGCAAACACGTTTAATCCATAGGCAAAAAATACTTTACAGAACGGAAGCCAGAACTCTGGAACCCAACAAACCTGGAGCCTCCGAGCCCTGGACCACACTATAATGAGACACAAAAGTAGATGAAACAGCCCAAGTGGCAGCCCTACAGATCTCCTGCAAAGAAGCCCTCTGGACGTCCGTAATAGAAGTGGACATACCCCTAGTAGACCTCGCCTTGTTCCCCAGAGGGGACGACAGACCAAACTGCTTATATGCAAGCAGAATCACTGATCTGATCCACTTGCTCAAGGTGTGAGTTTAAAGCTTACCCCCCTTATAGGTGGGATCAAAATTCACAGATAAAGTGGAGCAGACATGGAACTCCTTCACTCGGTCCAGGTAGATCAAAATCGTCCTGTACACATTCAAGCGAATGAAGTGCCACCTCCTTAGGAAACTGAAGATCTAGAAAAAACACCGGAAGAATCACTTCCTGCTGATGATAAAACAAGGAATTCACCTTGGGCACAAAGCCCGGGCCCAACCAAAGAACAACCCTGTCTTCAAACATCCGAAATAAAGGAGATAGATGTGGTAAATTGATGAAATTCAGGGATGAATGAGGTATTTATAAGCAGGTATTTACTCACAGCAAAGCATCTAAGTCACCCTGCGTTTGCACTGCAGCTGGTCCAGAATCAACATTCTGAATTCTAAACAGCTGATGCAGAGCAAAGCAACACAGTTGAACATGAACACATTCCTTAGTTACACATCCATGAATAATGGCCTATACAACAAAAGGAAAATGTACACAAGGTAGTTAATCTAAAATGTTAATATCTAAATATATCTGTATGTAACAACAGACAAGACAACAAGCCAAGCTCCCCTAACTGGCAAGCTGAAGTGACAGACACTAGAAAGAACAAGCGCAGAATAAGAAACCACAATATCAAATACAGCCTGATTTTCCAGGTGCGGCTGCGAGTCCAATATGGGGACAAGACATACTTTTTGACACCTATCAACAGGCTGCTGACTGGCTCAATTCCCTGTACCTCGACGGCGGGCCTCAGATCCCCGAGTGGCTAACGCCGCAGCATAAGAGATGCCAAAAACCCCATGGCCAGCGAGGGTCACCCATCCAGCTTTGGAGTGCATCTCTGCCACACACTGTAGGCCACATTGTTGTGACTGAGGATGGAACACTCACAGAGGAAGGGGCCACCATCGAAACACAGAATCCCTTCACGCCATTGAGCAAACTCCCAGAATCAATGGCCCTCGCTGGGTTGATCACCTACGAACTATGGGAGCTACTAGTATAAGACTGGAGGGTGCCGAGTAACATAAGGTTTCAGTTGGTAAATCACAGAGTGGGGCTGCATTGCAGGAAGAGTGACTAACAGTTGAATGTCCACTCTGCTATGACTGATGTCTAATATTGGGTGACAACACAATTCGGGGAAGGAGGACCTACTACTGCTGAGACTTGCTGAGTCCCCCCAATTCATTGGTGGCAGGCAGCAACAAGCAGGGGTCGAGGGCCCCGGATAGATTCTGAACTAATTACACATAACCACAAGCATGTACACTTAACCATTGCTATGGAGTATTGGGGCAGGGTTCGGCCACTCTAAGAAGGTATACCTGGGCCTTTGGAGGATGACGGCCACTGCCTGCGGGTGGAGGGGGGGTTATTGGGCTGAAGTACTTATTTATTGTTTCTGATTTCTGGTTTTCACCAGGAGAGGGGATGGCTTGGCCAGTTATTCTCAGGTTGATATGAGAAATATGTTGATGCATGCTTTGTCTTATTATTGCGTTGAAGATTCCAAAATGAAAGATGTAGCAGAAATGTAATTGGTTGCCCATCATTGGGACCGATACCGACACCTGTACTATCAAACATGGCCAGACATGGAATGCACAGGGCCTGGGGAACCTGATGAAAATGATGAAATGTAACAGAGTGATGGGGGCGTTGCCAAGCAGCCAAAGATGGCGCACGCATAATCTTCTGGCTCCGGAGGGGCCCACAATTTATACGGAGTTTCGGAACCTGACCTCGAGGCCGCCCATGAGAGTGATGCGGGCGGGGCCTGGGGAGTCTGGCAGGAGAGCGGCGGAGCCCTTTCCGGGCTAATATGAGTGATTTCTGACTACGTCGGAGGTGCGGAGCACTGACGGCCTGCCGCACGGTCCGAGACCGGGGACTAAGGTAGCAGCGCGCGCGCGCGCCCACCTGAGGCTGAACTTGGCCACCGGGCGCGGCGAGAGAGCTGGAGGCGGTGCCGGACCTGCCGGAATTTGCCCCGGGGTCCCAGAGAACTGTCCGCGGCGAGGCGGATGCAGTGAGCTGCCCCATCGGCCCAGAGCAGGAGAGGAGGACTGGCAGCCTTCCAGCGGGTGGCAGTGTTAAACGATTGGAGCGTGGGGCTGGGGCCCGGGAGCTTGTATAGTGCGGCACCTGGAGGCGCTGAGGCGCGTCACAGCAGACGCGGATCGAGGAGCTCCGGGGGACCCTCCATCACCCCGGAGGTAAAGAGAGCACCGAGGCGGGACTGGGCGGAGCGCTCCTATGTCCAGAGTAGTGCTGGCGAGACGGTGCCTGCATGGAGCGAGGCGGTAGGGCGCACCGCCACCCCTGGTGCCCAATTTCGAGCTGCACAGCAGCCCATGGGGTAGCACTAAACGGAGACAATAGAGGGGCCTGAGGAACTGGGGCTAACAAAGTGTGGCAGACAACCTCTGCGCACCGGAGGGAGAAGCTGGTGAACGCGACTCCCCACGCTGGACGAGAGGGGGTGCAGGAGCGCTGGCCTCCTGACTGACCCTGATAGATAGACACGACCGGGTGCTGGCAGACTTATCATTCCTGTTGGGCATACAGAAGGGCTGCCGGACACCAGTAGCTGAGGGCACGGCATATCAGTGGACTGGGACAACACCGCCTAGAAGCCGGAAAATAGACTGGACCGGCTAGCAACGGAGGAGCCAAATAGAAGAGAGGCCGCAATAGTAGCCCGCCTACCTCTCTGGCCTCAGTGGTACAATACATATTCAATGTCTTCCAAGAACCAGCACAAGAGTAAAACCATGGATCGTACACTGTCCACCGACCGCAAAGGAGGGGACCCTTAGGACCTACCGCAATCTAAAGTACAGAACACCTTGGACAAAATTCTGGATGCAATCGAAGATACAAAGACAACGTTACAGCACAACATTAATCAAGTCGCAGTTGAAGTAGGACTCCTGAGGGCAGACCACCAAAAATTGGCGGACAGAGTTAAGGAGACGGAGACCACCTTGGCAGAATTAGCAATGAAACAAAAAGACCTAACGGCCACGGTGACGTGTCTCACGGACAGAATGGCGCAGTTGGAGCTGAGGACGCGGAAGGGAGAAACCGAAGGAACAATGTGAGGGTGGTTGGCCTCCCGGAGGGGGCGGAGGGCACAAATATGGTGGAATTTCTAGAGGAGTGGTTGCGCACAGTCGTGGCACTATGCCGCCTTACCCCCTTCTACACATTGGAACGAGCGCACCGAGTGCCCTCGAGGCCCCTTGCACCGGGTAGGCCTCCTCGTGTAGTGATCGCCAGGTTATTGCACTACAGGGACAGAGATATCCTACTACAGAGGGCAAAAGAGGCAGGCCCCTTTAAGGTGGCGAATGGAGAGGGGGCGCTATTCACGGATTTTACACTCGACGTCCAGACCAAGCGAGCCTCATTCTTGGCAGTTAAGAGGGCGCTAAGAGGAGAGGGATCCAGTACTCGCTTCTCTTCCCGGCCAGGCTGAAAGTGATTCTGGAGGGCAAGACTACATTCTTTCAGTCCCCCGAGGAGGCGTGGGAGTGGCTGGAGGCCCGTGGGGGTCAGTCGGGCGGCATGCGAGAGAGGGCCTAGCTGGGAGTGGATCCCATAGAGGCCCGGGGAGGCGGCAGAACAGGAACCGCCCCCGCATGGCACCAGCTCAGACAGAAGGAACTGGGAAAGAAGGCGGCACTGGAGGCAGCTGCCTCCATGAGCAGAGAGGCGTCTCCCCTGGAGGGCTCTGGAGGAGAATCAGATGACACAGCTGTGTCCTCCGCAGGGGGCTCGGGCTGCTCTGCACGGGCCCCAAGGGTAACCCCGCAGACAGCAGATGAACTTGGATAGCTGAGTACATGAGAAGGCCTTAAGGTGAGGAGAATCGTACGATCAAGAGGCCCCTCTGAGCACGGGCCCCCCCAACCGGATTCTCGGCCATTCAGTCAGACTGGCGAGAACTATAATTAAATTTGTTGAATAAGTTGCACTGTTGCACACTTTTCTGGGCAACCTACTGTTCGAGATGCGCCCTGGGGAGGGGGAGTTGAGGTTCACAAATCCGGTCACCGGGAGGGGGGGGAAGAATTCTATGCTTATGATATATCAATATGGCAGAATATAACCTCCTAACATGGAACATACGAGGGATGGAGTCACCAGCTAAACAGCATAGAATTTTGTCCTACTTAAAGAAGAGGGGTATTCAGGTGGCGATGCTACAAGAGACCCACTTGGCAGCAGGAGAGGCAGAGAAGCTGAGACGCAGGTGGAGAGGGCAGGTGTTCGCCACGGAACACTCTGCGTATGCTAGAGGGGTACTGATATGAGTCCGCGCTGGGGTCCCTTTTGAGGTAGTGTCCACCAACTGCCTAGGACAAATAGCTGGGATGAGACGTACACTTGAGCGGGAACTGACTAATCTAGAGAAGATAATACACAAAGAGGAACGGAGACAAGGAGAAGAGGCACTGGATCGTGAGGAGTATGACCAGGCATGGAGAGCCCACTCCCAGGTTGAGGAACAACTCCGATGCCACAATATGCTAAAATATTTAGCCTCATTACAATCTGAAGAGGGCAGATCAGGTAGGATGCTGGCGTGACTGGTGAGGCCAGGCGGGGATAGTGAACCCATTACGAGCGTGCATGATAAGGAGGGGGAGCGAAGGTATAGGCCGGGCCCTATAAATGACGCTTTCAAAGATTACTATGCTTATCTGTATAGGAGACCTGGCAAGCTCAGGACAGTTGATCTCGATAGTTTCTTACAACAGCTCCCTCTGACGCACGAGGAACCGGATAGTCTGGGTGGACCGGTGACAGTGGAGGAGGTCCGTGATGCCATCTCGCAGCTGGCCCCTGGGAAGACACTGGGGACAGACGGCCTCCCTATGGACTTATATAAAAAATATGGGACGCTGTTGGCCCCCCAGTTGGTGGGAATGTACACGGAGGCGTTGCACCATGGTGAGTTGCCGGACTCGCTTAAGGAAGCACTGGTGGTCCCTCTACCCAAGCTGAAATCAAGGGAAGCGTCAGTAGCTGACTTCCACCCCTTGTCAATGCTGAACAGCGATTTTAAAATTCTTAGTAAGATCATGGCCAACCACTTGCTTTGCTGCATACCCACATTGGTGCACGCAGACCAGAACGGCTTTGTCCCGAACCGCAGTACTTCCCTGAATCTAAGGCGCCTCTTCGCTGTCCTATATATGCCTAGAGAAGAGAGACCCCCATCGGGAGTATTACTCGCAGTGGACTTTGAGAAAGTCTTTGACTCATTCAGGTGGGAATACCTGAGGACCGTGATGCTTTGGATGGGCCTGGGAGAGGGATGGGTAAAATGGGTGGACTTATTGTATGCGGCCCCGCTGGCAAGGTTGAGGACGGACAGGATGGTATCTGACTCCTACCCCATATATAGGGGAACCAGACAAGGATGCCCTCTGTCACCACTATTATTCGCCTTGGCCATTGAGCCACTGGCAGCTCAGATGCGAAGTGACGGAGTGGGTAGGGGAATGGAATGGGGACAATCTGAGCATGTCATCTCATTATTTGCCGATGATATACTCATCTATATCAGAGATGGGGAGACCGGACTCCCATGGGCTCTGAGGAACTTAGAACATTTCGGGACCCTGTCGGGACTACACCTTAATAGGGGCAAAACATTTGTTTTCCCCGTATTACCGAGTTGTGAGCGCCCCACCTCGTGCCCGGGGGACGTGGTTTGGGCCCCACGTACCTTTAAGTACCTTGGTATAGAAGTGTTCCATGAAGTGGGGGACTTCCGTGATGGTAACCTTGGTAGGGCACTTCGCTCTCTGCGGGCATCAGTTGGGTTCTGGCGCTCCTTGAAGTTAACTATAATGGCTAGAATTTAATTATCTAAGATGATCATGCTACCCCGCCCCCATTATTATTTTGCTAACCTACCGCTGCTAATCCCTTCGGCGTGGTTCCGCGAATTGAACACCCTGCTCAGGGAACTTGTATGGGACGATGGCCGTAGATGCACAGCGCTCTTGACCCTGTGCAGGCCGGCTCACTCGGGAGGCCTGGGAGGCCCAGACTTTGAATCCTATTATCTGGCATCCCAACTGCAATGGTCCTCCAGGTGGTTCGCCGGAAAGGGATAGCTGGACAGAAGTATTGGCAATGGAGAGATGGGCATAGATTGGATTATAGCACACATGATAAATAGGAGGGTGGCTCACCAGGCAGACAGCCTAATGATGAGGGTAGCTGCGTCGTGTTGGAAGAGATGCACAAGATGGGTGTGGGTGGGCCCGGGCCCACCCTACTCCCCTGCACTGCCACTGTCGGCACTGATGATAGACGTGGGGGAGAAGAGCCTGGTGGGCACGGGGTTGAGAGCTTGGAAGAAGGCGGGAGTGGAGACAATCGGAGATCTGTTCCGGGATGGGGTGCTGAGACCTGAGGTACTGGGTTTTTCAGAACCGGTACTGATCCGGTAACCCAGCGGTGCCAGGGTACACCCAAAGACCTCGGGTACTTTCCTGATTCAGACTACAGAAACTCAGAGTCTTCTCGGTGAAGTCAAAGATCGAATTTATTGGCTGCAACCAATTGACAAGTGTCCTAGAAGTCCAACAGCACGATTTGTATGTTCTCAGGAGACTGTGTTTCAATGCAAAGTCAGGTTTCCTTATATACAGTTTTTTAAGCTTCAGGCAAACATTCTTGACATTTTGGTTGGTCATTCACATGTTTTCACTACAAAGGAAAAAACAGTGTCATGATGAAACCTCATATTTCATGTCATCCAACCCATAATAAATTACCCGGCAAGGCCTAGTATTTTACATCAGATAAGTGTGGACCCCTAATAAAAACGGGCACCTCCCCCTCGTAAAGTAAGAAGAAGAAAAGAGCAGGTGCAGGTGTGAGCAAGTTAGGCAGGGTGTGTGAGCGATAATAAGGGTTTTATGGCCTGGTGTGCCTTGATGCTATCTGATTCAGCCACTGGGAGAGGGACTGACCAAACAGGTTTGGCCTGAGGCAATGGTTCCAGCTTGCCCAGGTCAGAGAAAAGTCAATCAAGGTGTACGTGTCCTTGGAATCAAATCTGACTGTATTATAAGCCTATGTGAGGGCAACTTTTAAAAATGGCTGCTGTGTATAAAATGGGAGCCACGAGTGCAGGACGAAAATGGCGATTTCGAGGTGAAAACGCTGCTGGAATTGAGCGAAAATGCTCATGCTTAGTGTACTAGTCATTATCGGTCTTTTGATACTAAAATCGTACTGCTGTGGCAAAGTAAATTACATGGGTCCAGAATTTTTAGAACCACAAACCCTCCTTTTGCCCTTACATAGGCAATAAACCTATTCTCATGCTAATCTGAGTCCAGGTCTATGTTTATAAGGCCATGGAGATGTTGCTGGAGCAAAATTCTAGTACTTGGTAACTCTCTCTGGACAGGTCTCCTCGAACATGAAGTAGCACAAAAAGGCCACATATGGCAGGACAAAATAAGGAATACCTCTATCTGCAGTAGGTGGCATAAGATCACACACCCAACAATTAGTGATGTTCACTACTAACTAGTGTTGATGCAGAAGCTGTACAAAAGAATTGCTTACGAATTCTGATCTTCTAACCTGCTCATGTTCAGGAAAAGGGTGAAAAGAGTGCAAAGAAACAATAGTAGGAAAAGACATAGGTTGGGAAGTGGGTTCAGAAGTCAATTGAGTAGAGAAAAACAATCCTACCCATAAATGACAACGTCATGTTTAAAAGACACTAGAAAACACGTTATTAAGAACATATAGACAACGGGAGAAAGTAGTGACCACTATGAAATAATAATTTTTCACAACCCTAACCAAAAAGCAAATCCTAAAATTATCTAGTAACATTTTTAGGGCTCCTCTGCATTTCAGTAATTTTTGTATGTTCAGGTGGAACAGTGGTGACTCTCATCAATGCTCTAAGGTGAAAAGGGGGTACTCTTTCCACAGAAAATGGACTTTATTCTGCTTTTACTAACCAGAATAGTACTTTAAAACAATGCCAGCAAAACAATCAATCTCCTAACACCTAGTCTATACAATCACACGGAAACCTCTTGTGAAACCAACTATGCCCAGAGTCCGTTCAAAAAGCCTCTCTGGCAGGCTTCTATTGTCCATCAAATTTTCTTTTGTTGTTTTCTTTCGCATGGGCCTCTCAATTCAGGCCTCTTTGTGAGAAAATACTGCTTAGTTGGAGTGCCCTCCTGGCAAACACCCACAGCTCACTCGAAAGTCTCAATGTCTTAAAGCAATGCACCAGTGTCTCTCCTCTGTGGCAGACACTACAAACAATGTGCTCTTCATTGATCAAGGGCACAAATCATCTCGTGCAGACCCAAGCACCATTAATTGGGAAATAGCTCAAGCTCAGCAGCACTTTCAGACTCCAACACTCATTATTTAGTGTCAGAGCACGCTCAAGCTGCTCTTTCATGGGCACCACAATATAGTGCCTTTTTCCAAACTTGAAATCTCCGGTGCACTGCCCTTCTTCCGTTGGAGCAAAGAAAAGGGGGTGTGTGGCCAAAACTCAGGCCAAGGGGCTCAAGGGATTGCACACTGTCAGAGGTTACCAGCACATGACAGGTAGAGAAATGAAACCTCAAAACAGCTCTGCCATCAACAACAGGAATCCTTCTCTTTAGCTCTTTTACACTGAAACTTTGGTTTTGTGATGTCCAACGCCGTCTGATGGAGCAAGTACGATACCATGCGCTGGCGATCGCTGTCCAGCTTTGCTACTTCCTGGGTGCTGAGACTGTAGGGCCAAGACGTCCATCTTTCATCTGTAGCTGTCACTGATGGGAATTAGGCTTAAGTCAATGTCCTGCAGGTTATTATGACTTGATACCTGCAGAATCTAGTGACGTAGGAAGTGTGCCACAGCTGTTAGTTTCCTTCAATTTAGTACAAAAACAGTTCATGGTTTTTAACAAGGGGACTGCAAGCAGGTGGTCTGCAATCTTCAAAGGAGTAGCCATACACCATGGGCATAAAATACAAAGACAAAGGCAGAAGGGCAAAACAGGGTCTCTAGCATCTTTAATTGGGTTCTCTCCATTATTCTCTGCCATCTATAGCTACATGAGAATTCTATCTGAATGGATTTCCTCACACAGTGGCATTGTCTAATGGGGTAAACACAGATTTGCCTCAATGATTAAGTCTAGGTGTTCCTCCTTACCTTAGAACATCTCAATAGAGAAATCACATGATACCGATTATCAGGGACATGTAGAAACCTTCCTTTAAAAACTGTGCATCAGGTGCACTATGCAATACACAGGCTAATAGTCAAATGTGCAAACAAAAAGACAAGAACTAGAGGGTCCTGATATTTGCATGATTAGGACACATCTGATCCCACCAAAAATTAAAGTAGCAGGAACAGAAGGGAACCGAAAACCAAATTAAAATAGACATTGAAAATTCGTCATGTTCAAAAAGGTAAACATAAGACATCTCCTATCGAGATGGAAAACTTGTCTTACTATAATATTGAGTCAGTTAACCAGTCTATCGCTACCCTGACAGTCAGGCTGGAAAACATTGAAGCAGGCCTAAGGCAAATTCTTGAAAACCAGTCTGGTCATACCAAAGGGAATTATACATAACATGGGGGTCCCTGGTATATCACTGCAGTCTGGAAATGTGAACCTGAACAATACATCAATAATAATAAAAGGGCTGACTGGTGAAAGGAATTCGAAAAAGAGAAATGGGACTAGGACATAGCTAAAATCTCAATAACTAAGCATGATGCGACATTGGTCAGGGGAAGTAACAAAAGAAAAAATCTATAGGAAGAACAAAAAAAAATTATTTGGGTGATAGTCAGGCATGTGACACAACACCGAGAGTACGGGTGATACACAAAGGCAAAAGTTACACAAATTTTAACTCTACCGTTGGCGACTACAACATATACGGTACTCCTAGCTAATGTTTCAGTTCCTTCTTCAGGAAAAAATGAAAACCTGGTTTTCTTTTAAGGAACGAAAGCCATATGCTACTTAGGAAACACAACATCATTAACTAATGTAATATAGAAATTAGGCCACCTTGAGTCACAGATCTATAATTTCATCCTTAGGTCCAATCAAGGATACATAAATGTAGGGCTGCCTGTTCCTTTAAGGGAAGGGGCAGTAACGTGACTAACTGCAGGTGACACACTTTGATCCTGTATATCTCTTTTTATTTTCCTTCAATACCATTATAGCCAAATAGACATTCACTGGTGAAGTGTTGTCTTTTATGTTCACAGCATGAAATATCATTATCTGTGGAATTTAGTAACCAGAACAAGTTCAACCAACTGTTGCGTAGCGATGGGCATCGTCATGACCATCCCCTCACAACACAGGGGAGCTTGTAATAGTATCAAAAGCAGCAACAAACATGCAAAAAACAAATAAAAAATAATAAAAACGCACAAAACGTCAAGCCATCAGATATACTTGCTGTGTATCAAGCACAAAAAGCATAGACAAAACAATAGCATGTGTGAATAAGCGGTGACACACAACACCATGTCATGTACTTTATGCACTGTAAACCTGCAGCCCAAAACCCAATATTTGGGCCTGTTTAATTTGTCAGGTTTAAAATCCTTACCCTCCTTTTGACAGTAGATCACCAGGCAATGGAAATCTGCTGTCAAATATAACTTTACTGTTTCTCTTCTAACATACAGGACCAGCAAGAACAATTCATGATAGGACCAAATACATGAAAATAAATTTCCATTACTTAACTGTTACCCTCTTGTCAGTTACTTCGCAACATCAAGCCACCTTAGTTTTACCTTTCTAAAAGTAAAAATTGTTACACTGACACTCCATATTAATTTGGCACCTACAATTTCCACTGTGAAAAATAAGTCTTAATTAGCAAATCGTTCTCATTAAGGCATGTAGCCTTCAAAATTTGAGAAAAGGGCTGCATCTTATTTTCTGTCTAAGACTTAATGCAACACTTCGTTTTCTGTCAAATAAAAGCAACTAGCAGGCATCATTTTATTTTTTAGAGCGGAGACACAAATGTATCAGTTCTGCAGAGCATTTAACATGATGTTGGGACTTTCGAAGAAACCCCTTTTTTTTATTCTGTAGCTCTCCTAGCTTCTGCCACTCTGAATCTGTCAAAGACAGTAGGCCTTTCTATTTTCATTCTAACCTGCAATAATTCACTCTATTTAAAAAAAATATTTTTTCCTTTTTAGGCGCTAAAAAAAACTATCTCTATTTCCAGATTATTAAACTACATTTACTGTGAATAATTCACAAACCTTAATAACACACATACCAGTTGTTAGAATAAATGCTTGTTGCAATCCCATGCAATGGTACATATTTCATCAACCTCGAATGAATGAACGTCTCAGTAGGCCCAGCTGAAGTTAGAACCTTCAACCTCGATATTAAAACAAGCCTTTGTACTGGCACATTGACTCATTGAATCATAAGAAGGCACAACCTGCAAATATATATCAAACCTAAATGTATGCATTTACTGAAGCCTGAGACACTTTAAAAAGTACTCTGAATGAAAGAAAATGCAGTTTAAACAGTGCTTTTGCCCAAAATCGACTTTGATATTTTAGGCATTAAAAAATCAATATCCTACAATTTTCTTGCATAATATGCATTACCAGAATGTCTATTACACAATCCATGAGTCAGCCATTGAAAATATTAACTTATACTTTATAGAAATGAGCTTGTTTGCTCCTGCGCCAAGGGAAAATTGCACATACAAATGTCATTTTAGTGGTGCAACATAACTTGAATTA
Organism: Pleurodeles waltl; assembly: GCF_031143425.1. Classification (NCBI taxonomy): domain Eukaryota; kingdom Metazoa; phylum Chordata; class Amphibia; order Caudata; family Salamandridae; genus Pleurodeles; species Pleurodeles waltl. Next base: position 882,336,488 of record NC_090444.1, on the reverse strand, counting down.
AATTTTAATGTTAGGAGGTCATAGTATAGGTATTAAGCTTTATAAATATTAAAAAACGATTTTGAAAGGCACTTATTTTTTTAAATAATTTTTCCATAATTAATAATTTTCTTTAAAAAAAAATAAAAACCCAATTATTCTTTTTTTTGGTGATAATTCCACATATAAAAGCAAGCTGCATCCCTTGCCTATTATTTGGGATATATTAACTCACAAGCCTAAGCGCATAAGCCTAACTTGAAATGCGTCACATTTTTGCGCCACTTTCATTTAAAAGGAAGGTTATGCAAAATTCCACCCATGTTTAACTGGGAAAGTGCTGGCTGAATTGAAAATAGATAATTTCGTTTTTTTTTGGGGGGGGGCCTATTTATATCTATTGAATGTGTTTTCTAATTTATTAAGCATTTAACGGCAGTTTTGTATATGTGCACAATTGCTCATTCTATAAATTAAAGAGCAACATATAGCTATGTTAGCACATCACATGGTTCATTTCTGGATTTTTTCTAAGTTTCTACTTAATATTAATTAACCAACATTTTACTTAACAAACTGTAAACATCAAGAAGACCCACAAACACACATTGAGCTCATTTCAGATATAAACAGAAAACACTCAGTACACATAATACAGCGCGCTTTAGCCATTTTTCATAAATAGCGCCGTCGCAATTTACTTACAGAACCGTTTGCAGATCCTAGTTGTAAGTCATATTTACAAGAAAAAAAAAGAAAACTTTTCTCAATTATTTCCAAGAATAGCGGACCCATACTTTATTAAACGTGATGGGGCCCACTCTGTGCTTCACATATAGTTCATAGGTTGGAGTTCCAATCGGAGGAACCGGACATGAGTCCTCCAACCGGGAGTCCCTTTTACAACCAAGACAAAACAAATTTCCAAGTCTGCTAAGACCAGGCATCTTCGCTCACTAGTCTAGCTTCAAACTTCAAAGGATTATCGTTTACGATAGTCTCGTGAATACACGAGTCCTTCGGCTTTGGTACTTGCAAGTTCCAAATCAAAGTGATCCCAAAGGGATACCAAACCAAGTGTCCAACTAAGGACCAAACCAAGTGTCCAACTAAGGACCAAACCAAGTGTCCAACTAAGGACCAAACCAAGTGTCCAACTAAGGACTGGGAGACGCTCCACTTATACTTAACTGAAAATATCAATGACGTCACCAGAAGACTCGTCTTATCGTTTCGCTCTACCAAAAATCAAGGGTCCAAATCAGGGCGATAGCCAGGGCAGCAGTCCTTCATAGCCGTCGGGAAGCGGGGAACCTCGCAACAAAGACTTTCGGACCACGTCGACATGCAGGGGTCGATGAAGTGGCGGCCTTCCTCCAGAATTTTCACACGAAGCTCCCCACGGACCTCAGGCTTGGACTGGTACCGCTGGTATCGCCCCACGTTTGGGCGCCAACTGAGGTACTGGGTTTTTCAGAACCGGTACTGATCCGGTAACCCAGCGGTGCCAGGGTACACCCAAAGACCTCGGGTACTTTCCTGATTCAGACTACAGAAACTCAGAGTCTTCTAGGTGAAGTCAAAGATCGAATTTATTGGCTGCAACCAATTGACAAGTGTCCTAGAAGTACAACAGCACGATTTGTATGTTCTCAGGAGACTGTGTTTCAATGCAAAGTCAGGTTTCCTTATATACAGTTTTTTAAGCTTCAGGCAAACATTCTTGACATTTTGGTTGGTCATTCACATGTTTTCACTACAAAGGAAAAAACAGTGTCATGATGAAACCTCATATTTCATGTCATCCAACCCATAATAAATTAACCGGCAAGGCCTAGTATTTTACATCAGATAAGTGTGGACCCCTAATAAAAACGGGCACCTCCCCCTCGTAAAGTAAGAAGAAGAAAAGAGCAGGTGCAGGTGTGAGCAAGTTAGGCAGGGTGTGTGAGCGATAATAAGGGTTTTATGGCCTGGTGTGCCTTGATGCTATCTGATTCGGCCACTGGGAGAGGGACTGACCAAACAGGTTTGGCCTGAGGCAATGGTTCCAGCTTGCCCAGGTCAGAGAAAAGTCAATCAAGGTGTACGTGTCCTTGGAATCAAATCTGACTGTATTATAAGCCTATGTGAGGGCAACTTTTAAAAATGGCTGCTGTGTATAAAATGGGAGCCACGAGTGCAGGACGAAAATGGCGATTTCGAGGTGAAAACGCTGCTGGAATTGAGCGAAAATGCTCATGCTTAGTGTACTAGTCATTATCGGTCTTTTGATACTAAAATCGTACTGCTGTGGCAAAGTAAATTACATGGGTCCAGAATTTTTAGAACCACAGACCCTTTGCTGACCTAGTGGACAGTGGTGGAATACCGCTGGTACAGTTCCTCCTATATCAGAAGTTGACACACTATCTGAAAGAACACTGGGAGACAGTTGACGCGGAACCAGATACCCACAGGGTATTACACCTCCTATTAACACCTGGAGAGGACGCCCACTTAATCACTAAACTATACCAGGCCCAAATTGAGGACGCATTGGACCCATTACAATCTCAGAGGGAGAGATGGGAAAGGACACCGAATAGGGAATTAGCGGACACGGAGTGGAGTAGGGTGCTGGCATACCCACGGGTGGTCTCTCGAAACACACGACTGAGATATATCCAGTACAATTACATTCACAGGACTTACCTTACCCCACACCGTTTGTCACTAATATATGGCGGTGCCCCCAAGACGTGCCCCCGATGTGAGGACGTAAATGCTGATTTTGATCACATGATGTGGAGTTGCCCAGAACTCCAGCAAGGATGGGGCGCAGTAGTGGCCAACCTGACGAGCTTGTTTGAGGCTGCTCTGACTCTGGCCCCATCTTTATGCTTGCTGGGTCTTAGAATGGGATTCCCACATGGGAAGGTAAAGGGTCGCTTTCTGGACCTGGCCCTAGTACTCTACAGGGGGTTGATCACAATGGGCTGGAGATCTTCCAGGTGTCCCCCACTGAATGAATGGAGACGGAATGCAGCGAATTACAAGTCTTGAAGATTGAAGAGGCACGAGGCCTCCGTCAGAC